>NC_027755.1:37230672-37371252 GCF_000695525.1 Brassica oleracea var. oleracea
GGCTCGAGCCATTCAAGCTAGGGAGGAGATTCATCTCTTCAATACGATATAGGAAACGTTTCCGGAGAATCATCGTCTAGCTACGGACTCATTTCGTGGTGGTCGGATTCGGCGTGTCGACGGAGCTGGAAGCAGCAGCTTTTTTTTTTTAATCTTCTTCTCCACCTCTTCCTCTTTCACCGGTTCGTTTTTAGAAGCCTTCACCTACTTTTGATCCTATTTCCTCAGCTATTGCCACGATATTCTGATTGTGTAATCCTTAGATTTTGATCGCCTCATTTCCTCGAATCACTCTTTATCCAAATGTTCATTGACGACCGCTCGTTGTTTTGATCGATGCGATGGATCCAAGCTTGGTTTGTTGTACCTTTGACGCTAATTCAAAAGACTAATCTCGTTTCGAAATTGGTTAATCTCCTGGCGAGATAGATCATAGATTTGAATACGTTGCTCTATAAATGGCTTATGATTGAGAATCTGATTGGATCTTCTCTGTCATTGTGTCAATATTGCAGGTCTGGTTATCAAAGCCATGGCTCTTGATGGGATTGTTGTATCTTCACCATCGAGGAGAACGCAGTCTCTAAAGAGGCAGTGGGAAGATTTGGGCAGCTGCTCCACGGTTATCAAGAGGCATCGATATCTCTTAACAGCTTTGGTTCTTTTGGCGTTTCTCTGCACTGTTTATCTATACTTTGCTGTCACTCTAGGCGCTAGGCACTTGTCGTGCTCTGGCTTGACCGGTAAAGAGAAGGCAATGTGTCAATTACAACATGTCCAAGCTCTCTCCAAAGGGAAGCTGAAATTTTTCTAGAGTGTGTCATCGAGAGCCAAAGCTGAGAAAGCGCAACATGATTGCTCTCTTGCCCTACCACATTCTTCTTTTTTTTTGTGATTCTATTGTGACATTTGTGTGTATTATATTATTACATTGTGAAAAATACCAGAGATTTATAATCGAAACATAATTCATTTTTGTTCATTAATGAAAAATTAAAGGAAGTTTCTTACAGGTTTCTTACACTTATTGACCTTAGTGTTCCCCAATGACTATGTTTTCTTGATTTGCATGGCTTGAGAAGCCTTCAAGATCTTCTTCATTGTTTATGAAATGTAGTTTTAGAGCGGATCTTCTCCAGCTCAATCGAAACCTCTCTCATGTTTGGCCGCTTCCTTCCTTTCCGGCTTAGACACCTTCCAGCGAGTTCTGCGACTGCCATCACTTGGTCCAGCTTGCTTTCCTCTTTGATCCGATCATCAATGATGTCGACCACTCTGTTTTCTTTCATGGCCTCAATGAAATAAGTTGCTAAGCTCTTTCCTTCTTCAGACCGGACACGAGACAGTGGTTTTTCTCCGGTTATGAGCTCCACCAAGACAACCCCGAAGCTGTATACATCACTCTTGTCAGTATATTGGCTTGATAGGAAGTACTCTGGATCCATATATCCGAAAGTGCCTGCAACTAGCGTTGTCAAGTGAGTTTGATCTACAGTTACCGATCTTGAAGTTCCGAAATCAGAAACCTTGGCTCGGTATTTCTCATCCAATAGTATATTAGTAGTCTTGATATCTCTGTGGTATATTGGAAACGATGAAGCTGAGTGCATGTATGCAAGTGCTCCAGCAATCTCCACGGCTATGCCAAGACGCACTTCCCAAGTCATGTTGTAGTCATCAGACTCATCATGAAGACGCTTGAACAGATCTCCATTTGGAATATATTCATAAACCAGGGTTGGAACTTCTGTCTCCAAGCAACACCCCAAGAGTTTCACAATGTTCCTGTGGTTTACCTGTGAGAGAAGGACGACCTCATTGATGAAACTATCCAGCTTATCTTCATCCACAAGTTTTGACTTTTTAACCGCAACGATCCTGCCATCCACCAGCATTCCTTTGTACACAGTTCCTTGACCGCCTTGCCCAAGCACCCTCTTCACGCTGAAGTTATCAGTGGCTTTCTCCAATTCTTTTGAGCTAAATATCCTCGACATATCTACATTTCCATCATCTGTAGTAGTTAGTTGTTGTTTCAACAACAAGCCTCCATTACGTTTGAAGAACTTCCTCCCACGAATGATCCTCCTTCGCTTCCTTATAAGTATGAACAACCAAAAGATCCCACCAACTAAAAACATTAGTCCCAACACACCAATTAGAACCCCTGCAGCATAAAAGGAAACACATAAGTAACACTACTTTCTCTTCAGCCTTGTAATCTACAAGATGCATTGGAACTCACCTCCAAGCAGGAAGGATTTGCCCGGCTTGGTTATCACGGGCTTGGGCTTGCACGTGTACATCGATCCGCGCATGTTCTCACAAATGCCTTCTTTACAGACACCGGGTTCTTTGCACATATCAGCTTCTACACAACCCCCTCGAAGGTACGGATTCCCTGTGAAGCCAATGGGGCAATAGCAGTTCCTATAACTCATCTCGTTAAAGTAACCATACTCACAAAGACATCTCGTATCAGAGTCGTAAGAGCCGTAATGGGTCCAATTTCTGCAACCTAAGGGGTTGTTTCTAAACTGAGAATCCGAAGTATCAAAGTACCAGCCTAGCTCCACCTCCGCGTAGCCACCAGCGTGGAACTGTTCTGGTGCAGTGACATTTGAGGGTGAGTATCTTTTGTCATTCAAGAAGGCAACTCTGCAGCCTTCTCCTCCTGTGGGATCTATATCCACACCTATGACTTGTGGACGGTCCAGTGGTATCCTTGTCTGGCAGCATTTGTAGCCGTCACAGATTGAGTCTGTTACTTGTTGACCACTCTTGCTTTCTATACAGCTCGATTCACAACCCAAGATCTCTGAGTCGATACCCGTCATCAAGGCCTTTGTACCGCAGCCAACCGCCACAAGGCGGTTGTTATCTGTGATGAAGTAAGGGCTGCCTTTGCCTGTGACGTTCAAATCTGGTCGGGACTTTTTGAGTCCTTGACTAGTGTTACTAGAACAATCCAAAGAAGTCACAGGACCTTTGATGAGAACCACTCCGTATGGTTTATCTCCATCTGGAAGAGAGATGTTGACCACTTCAGTATTGATCCGTGAGAGGAACGGAACGGTTGTTCGGGAAGTGGTGGCGTTGCAGACAACCTCGTACCAGTTGTTGAGATAGCAATCCTTGCCGCCGATTCCAAAAGGGAACGGGATCGAGACTCCTCCACATGTTTTGTTACAAGAAGTTGGAGAGTTACCATTTTGAGATGTTGCTGCTGATGAGCCATTGATGAGCAAAGTAAGGGCAGATGCTAGAATACATATGAAGTTGTAAGTCTTTGTCTTCATAATTCCTTTTTTTTTGTTTCTTGATTTGATCAAACTCAGTATTCAAGAACCAATAAGTTTAGAAAGAAGGTCAACATGCCATGAGGGCTTATATAATGAATTAATAACAGAAGGTTGGATTATAAGAATCCAGTCTTTATTCTCCATACCATATGAAAGTACTCAAAGTAGACCGAACCTATTATATACGTTTGACCATCGTCACCATGTTCATTCAGGATACAAAACAACGTTGACCAGTAAAATGTTAACTAAAAAGTCAATGTATACATGACCAGTCAAATGTAATTAGTGGCCATGGCCGTCACATGGATAACGAATGGATAACTTGAATATTCCATAATGCTTAATGCAACATGAAAATAAATATGTGTGCGTTATTACATAAATCAAATATTTGTTTTCATCATGATAGTGTTTTTAAGTCGATGATCATCACCATGTCCGTAGAGGAACCAAAGGCTCAGCATCAGACGTTGGAGATGCACTACTAAAGATGGAAGCTGGAGCAGTCACCTCAAAGTCCCAACTCTCATCAACGTTAAGTTGCATGGTTTCATCCTCTTCGTCATCGTCTTCCTCAATATGAACCTCTGAATCATGAGTTGCTGAACGAATCTTCTCCAGCTCAATCCAAGCCTCTTTCATGTTTGGCCTCTTCTTCCCTTTTCGGTTTAAACATCTCCTAGCTAGTTTCGCCACTGCCATCACTTGGTCCAGATTTCTATCATCTTTGATCCGAACATCAACCATGTTAAGAAACATGTTCTCTTTCAAGGCTTGGACAAAATGAGCTGCAAACCCTCTGTTGTCATCAGACAAGACACGTGAGGACGGCTTTTCTCCGGTCAGAAGCTCCACAAGGACAATTCCGAAACTATAAACATCACTTTTCTCTGTAAACTTGCTTGATTGAAAGTACTCTGGATCCACATATCCAAAAGTACCAGCAACCTGAGTCGTCAAGTGAGTTTGATCTATGGTTACGGATCTCGAAGTTCCAAAATCCGACACCTTAACTCTGTATTTCTCATCTAATAGTATATTAGTAGTCTTGATATCTCTATGATATATAGGGAAAGATGCAGCAGAGTGCAAGTACGACAAAGCTCCTGCAATATCTACAGAAATGTGAAGACGCACTTCCCAAGTCATCTTGAAATCATCAGACTCATCACGAAGACGCTTGCATAAGTCTCCATTTGGAAGAAACTCATAGACCAAGATCGGAACTTCCGTCTCAAGACAACATCCCAAGAGTTTCACAATGTTTCTGTGGTTGATTTGTGCGAGAACAACGACTTCATTGATGAACTCCTCTACCTTGTCTTCATCCATGGCTTTGGATCTCTTCACTGCCACGATTGTGCCGTCAACTAGCATACCCTTGTACACAGTCCCCTGACCTCCTTGCCCAAGAATACGATTCTTGTTAAAGTTATCAGTAGCTTTCTCCAACTCGTTCGAGCTAAATATCCTGGACATCTCTACATTTCCTTCTTTTCTAGCTAACTGTTGTTTCAACAACATGCCTCCATTACGTCTGAAGAACTTCCTCATTCTGTTAATCCTCCTCCTCTTCTTAACATACTTATACAACCCGAAAACTCCAATGGCGAAAAGCAATAGTGCCGAACCTATAAGAACACCTATACCAACAACAAAATACTAAAATGCATGTACAGAACAAAACACTCAAGTTAGTAACTCAAGTTGACTTTTACCTTGAATCACTGGCTTGAGTTGCTTTGGTTTCTTGGGTACACATTCAAACCAACCACGCCTATTCACACAACTTTGGTCTTTACACCTTTTGTGTCCTACTTCTAGTTTACATTCATCAATGTCTGCATATTTTGTACATAGTTAGCAACAATCTTATTGATCACACAAAATAGGATAAGATTTTAAAAAAAAAACACCAATATCTTACCTACACAACCACCTGGAAGGAATGGGTTCCCTGTGTAACCCATAGAGTTACAATAGCAGTTTCTATAGCTGAATCCATAGAAGTAGCCGTACGAGCAAATGCAACTCGTTTCGCTCGAGTAGCCGCCATTTTGTGATGGATCTGACACATTCAGACAACCAACAGGGTTTGGAACACGTGTATCAGAAGTATCAAAGTACCATCCTAGCTCGACCACCGCGTACCCATCACTATGAAACTGTTCTGGCTCTGTAACATTCACGCTAGAATACTTCTCGCTTGTAAGAAAAGCAACATTGCATCCTCCTTCTCTTGTGTTGTTGTTACCTTCAGGGATCTCCAAATCAACTCCTAGAACTTGCGGCTCCCCTTCTGGTATCCTTGTCTGACAACACTTGTCACCACTGCAAATCTTGTTTCTGACTTCTTGGCTACTATTTCTTTCGTTACAGGTTGATTTGCAACCGATGATCTGCGATTTGATATCCGTCATAACCGCCTTGGCATTGCAACCAACAGCCACGAGTTGGTTCTTGTCCGTGAAGAAATAAGGGCTGCCTTGGCCGGTGGCACTCAAAGGCGGCGGTGTAAGCGGCTGAGATGATCCTGTAGAACAACCAGAGGAAGTCACGGGACCTTTGATGTGAACAACTCCATAAGAATAGTACACGTGATCGTCTGGAAGATAGATGTTCACCAATTCTCTGTTGATCCTTGAGAGAACCGGAACAGAGTTGCTTTTACAGACAACCTCGTACCACGGGTTTAGATAGCAGTCTTTCCCTACACCAAACGGAAATGGAATTGATAGTCTTCCGCAGACTCTGTTACACGGATCTGGAGGTTTTCTTGATGATGAGACGCCATTGATGAACAGAGAGGTCACTAGTATAATAACAACTAGGAGGTTGTGAGTCTTTGTCATCATACTGATTATGTTCTTGTGTTTCTCTACTTGGTCTGATCTTTTAAAAATCTTCTAGTATTGTGAAAATGGAAGGGACAAAAGGAATCAAGATTCAGCATTGTCGGAGGAGATGAGATTACATGAAATGCGTGGAGAGAGATGCAAAAAAAGAGTTGACCGGATTAGTATGATTAACCATGCTAAAATGGCAATGATATGGCTAGTTGATAGATCACGTGGACTTTCTTAGTTTTGGACCAATCAAAGCCAGCATGAAAGTCAAATATCTAAGTTGAATTTATATCCGAGTAATAAATAAAATACCAGTCGACAAAATATCAAATAATAAGGCGACGTGGCAAACGGTAGATGACGTGGATGTTGTGTAGATCCCATTTTTTAGAAAGATCCTTATCTGGCCCTGGCCCACATGAATGAGAGTGAGAGATGGATCATTGTGGCTAGCGCGACAGAACCAAAAAAAAAAAACAAAAGTTGTGGCACGCATTATAAAACTTAGTTACTATAACTCTAGCAACGTGTTGAATCATCTTTAACCGGTTCAAATCAGTTGATTAATTATCTTGATCTCCATGGCTTGGTCCTCTTCATTGTCGGTATTTATATGACCCTCTAAATCCTCATGTGATAAACGGATCCTCTCCAGCTCAATTGAAACCTCTCTCATGTTTGGCCGCTTCCTACCTTTTCGGCTTAGACACCTTCGAGCTAGTTTTGCGACTGCCATCACTTGGTCCAGCTTGCTTTCCTCTTTGATCCGATCATCAACGATGTCAAACACTCTGTTTTCTTTAATGGCCTCAAGAAAATCAGCTGCCAATCCTCTTCCTTCTTCAGACCGGACACGAGTCAATGGTTTTTCTCCGGTTATGAGCTCCACAAGTACAACCCCAAAACTATAAACATCGCTCTTGTCAGTATATTGGCTCGACAAGAAGTATTCTGGATCCATGTACCCAAAAGTGCCTGCAACTAGTGTTGTCAAGTGAGTTTGATCTACTGTTACCGATCTCGAAGTTCCAAAATCAGACACCTTGGCTCTGTACTTCTCGTCCAACAGTATATTGGTAGTCTTGATATCTCTATGGTATATCGGAAACGATGAAGCTGAGTGCATGTATGAAAGTGCTCCCGCTATCTCTATAGCTATGCGAAGATGCACTTCCCAAGTCATGTTGTAATCATCTGATTCATCATGAAGACGCTGGTACAGATCTCCATTGGGAATATATTCGTAAACCAGGATCGGAACTTCTGTCTCCAAGCAACATCCCAAGAGTTTCACAATGTTTCTGTGGTTTATCTGTGAGAGAAGTGCGACTTCGTTGATGAACTCTTGCATCTTGTCTTCGTCCACAAGTTTCGATCTTTTAACCGCAACGATCCTCCCATCCACCAGCATTCCTTTGTACACTGTGCCCTGACCTCCTTTCCCAAGGACTCTGTTCACGCTGAAGTTATCCGTGGCTTTCTTCAATTCCTTTGAGCTAAAGATCCTCGACATTTCTACATTCCCCTCCTTAGTGGTGGTTAGTTGCTGTTTCAACAGCAAGCCTCCGTTACGTTTAAAGAACTTCTTGCTGCGGATGATCTTCCTTCGCTTTTTCACGAGTTTGTACAGCCCCAAGACTCCGAGGACGAACAACAACACTCCTAGACCTATAAGAACACCTACACCAACGAAGAAAGTAAACTACTTGTAGTAGTCTCGTAGATGCTTACTTTAACTTACCTTGAAGTACAGAGGTCTTTTGAGGCTTGGTTACTTTGGGATCACAGCTATATGATCCAGGCCAGTTCACACAAGTCCTTTCTCCACAACTGTTGTGTCCTTTGCATTCATCTATGTCTACACACATAGTAATTAATGACTTGATCAATGGTCAAAGCATGAAAAAAAAGTTAAGAAGAAACGTTCACTTTTACCTATGCAGCCATGTTTAACGTATGGGTTCCCTGTGTAGCCATTATTGCAATAACAGTTCCTATAACTCATCCCAGAGAAGTACTGATACTCGCAACCGCATTTATCAAAGGACGTGTAAGAACTGAAACGAGTCATATTTCTACAACCTAAGGGACTCCTAAAGCAAGAATCCGAAGTACCAAAGTACCATCCTAGCTCTACCAACGCATACCCCAACGAATGAAACTGTTCTGGCGCTGTTACATTCTTCGGCGAGTACCTCTGGTTAGTCAAGAAGGCAACTCTGCACCCTTCTCCTCCTGTGACATCTATATTCACACCTATGACTTGTGGACGTTCTAATGGTATCCTTGCCTGACAACATCTGTAACCATCGCAGACCGAGTTTGTTACTTGCTGACTACGTTTACTGTCTTGGCAGCTCGATTCACAACCTATCATCTCTGATTCTATATCTGTAAGAGACGCCTTGGCACCGCAACCAACCGCCACCAGACGGTTTTGGTCGGTGAGAAAATATGGACTGCCTCTTCCCGTGACATTCAAACCTGGCGTTGACTTTATCAGTCCTTGACTAGAGCAGCCCAAAGAAGTCACGGGACCTTTGATGTGAACCACTCCGTATGGTTTATTACCGTCTGGGAGAGAGATGTTCACCACTTCGGTTTTGATCCGTGAGAGGAACGGTACGGTGGTGTTACAGACAACCTCGTACCAGTTGTTGAGATAGCAGTCTTTCTCGCCTATTCCGAAAGGGAACGGTATCGAGATTCCTCCACAGGTTCTAATGCAGGAAGTTGAAGAGTTACCTTCTGGACGTGGAGGTGGTGGTGTTGCTGCTGAGGATGAGCCAGTGATGAGCTGCAGAGTTAGGACATAAACTACAGTACATAGAAAGTTGTAAGAAGCTGTCTTCATACTTGTTTTTGATTCCAATGGATATTTTTTTAATGTAAATAAAGAGATCTTTGAGATATCCTAATTAATAAGAAGTCCACTAACGCATTCAAAGAAGTTTGAATATAGACGCGTGAAGTGTTTTCAACCAGAAAAAAAAAGTCAACTCCGTTTGGCCCTCTTTCATTTCAATCATTGTCTTTCTGCAGACCGTTGACTTTTCCACTTAATGTGTATTCCCACCGGTGTTCGAAAATTAGACGGAAGGTCTTTAAGAAACCGGTGAAAACGCTAACCAAACTGATTCTTCAGTCTAGGAATATCCCATGAACACTATGGTCTATGGTCTATGGTCTATGGTCTATGGTCTTGTGTTGAGTGTTATCCAAGTATGTGATTCTAGCTTCACAATCGCGGCTTTGCTCGTGGGTGCCCAAATAAAACAGCGCAACGTTCGTTACTAAAACGTCAAGTTGTCTGAGTACTGTTATTACCTATCAGCAAGGAGCTCCAATTTAGGTTAGCATTTAGTAATAGACACCGTAGTCACCAAGCCCGTCTAGCTCAGTTGGTAGAGCGCAAGGCTCTTAACCTTGTGGTCGTGGGTTCGAGCCCCACGGTGGGCGCATTGTCTTTTTTTTAATGTCAGCCAATTGCGTTTTTTTCCCTAACCTTGTCGGTTTTTCCCCACGGTGGGTGATGTTGGAGGATGAATCGGCTACAAGAACGCTCCAAGAATCTCGAACAATCATCTCTATGGTGTCATCATCGTCTCCTCATTATAAACCTGGACCTGTGAGTCTCGAATCCTCTCCTGTTCCATAGAGACTTCCCTCATATCATATTAGGCCGTTTCTTACCGTTCCAGTTCAGACACCTCCTCGTAAGGTTTGCCACACCAGTGACTTGTTCCATGTTGCAGCTATCTTTGATTCGGGCATGGATAATGTCTAAGAGCTTAGTTTCTTGCGTCGCAAGAATAAAATAAGTTGCTAAAATTCTATTCTTTTCAGACCTCAAGTGGGAAACTGGTTTTTCTTCAGTGATGAACTCCACGAGCACGACTCGAAGCTGTAAACATCGCTCTTGTCCGTAAACTGGCTAGACTGGAAATACTTTGGATCCACATGCTGATGAAAACCTCTCCCTCTTGTGCTGTAGGAACCACGTCCACGTCCTCTTCGACCACCACGACCTCGAGAGGAGTAGTAGTTGCCTTGCTGATTTGTACGGACAGTCGGAAAGGCCAGATGAGGGGTGACTTCTTGACCACTGTTGTAACCTTGAAGTCTATCATCGAATGCTACCAGACGCGGAAAGATAGATTCAAACGTTGGATGTGGAACAATATCTATAGAGCCTTCATAGTCACGTCCCAAACCTCGAAGAGCCGAGAAGATCTTCATGGCTTCCGTCATAGGAGCACCAATAGAGGCAAGTTGATCACTCAGAGATTTGACCTCTTGAAGAAAGTCGAACATCTTCTTTCCACCTTTTGACAAAGTTTGCATCTTGTGTTGAAGTTCGAACAGGCGAGAGTTGGAGGGTCTGTTGAAGTGAGTCTCCAGCGTGGACCAGATCTCACTTGCTGTTGTGCAGTTCACCACCATGGATTGAAGAGTATTTGTGATAGATCCAAGAAGCCATGACTGAACAACTTGGTCGGTTTGAAACCACAGCTCATGGTCAGGGTTTGGAACCGGGGTAGATGTGCCATGAATGGTTGGAGCCATGATGGTGGTAACTGGTTGTGGGATGGTACCGGTGACAAAGCCAAACAGCCGTTGACCGCTAAGAAAAGACTGAAACTGACGTTTCCAAAAGAAGAAGTTTTGCTCATTGAGCTTTACGTTAACGCAGTGGATAATATTTAAGCGAGGAGGGTCATAAGGCTCAAGATCCATGGTGGAACCGTGTGCTCTGATACCATGAACGCGTGAGCTAACAAAGATAGGTTTATGAACTTTCTTTTATTACTTTGAACCTTAAGTCTCTTACAATGATTACAATTGCTTTATATAGAGAACTTAGACTAGGGTTTTGCTCTTAGGCTACTTCGTCCCCTAGTGCTGCATAACGGTTTTGGACTAAGACAACATGTGCTTGACCAGCTGGCTTGTCCTGTTGCTTTTGCTTTCCGTATTTACCAACTTGATCTTTAACTTTGTACTTTGTTTTGTCTTGTTTGCAGGTAGAAGACCGTTGAGAAGAAGATTGCAATTTGGACTTCTCCAAACTGGGCTGTGATTCTTGTCTGAACTGGTAAATGGGCTTCGCTGAAACTGAGCTTGAGCCACTTGTGATGATACCACATACCCAACAGTACCTGCATACCCAACAGTACCTGCAACCAGGGCTGTGAGATGTGACTCTAACCTAGTAATAGTTCTGACCCCAACAATTTAAATCGTGCTAGTAATAGTTCTGACCCCAACAATTTCAATCGTGCTAAATATGACCAATAATTGATTTTCTTTGATGGGACAAGAAGCAGAAGTATTAATTCAATGAATCAGATCAAAAGTCTGGACTCAGGATTCATTTATACAAAGGGTGACCCGTTTCTTAAGTGAATCCATCTTTATTTTGACTTCTTCATGCGTGTACAACAGAGTCACACTAGTTTTAAATCATCTACTTACAAAATATTACTCATATCCATAAGAACTCACAAACAGCACAGGCTCTTGCTCTATATCACTTTAAGCTCTCTCAGCCATTCGGTGTGGAGCGGACAAGGATCAGGTTTCCCTTCTGCATTCGCTTTCTCTGAGAGCGAATAAAACCAACCATTCCTCCATTTAAACTGCAGTAATCAACAAAAACTAGATGAGATATATACTGGTGCACACATATCCAACGAGAGAGCATACATACTTCTTTAACAGCGGTCGGGAAATGAGCAACAGCTCGAGAATAAGCGCACAGTCTCTCCACCATATCCTCTTCAAAGGTCAGTCCTTTCTCTGCAGATGCAGCAGCTGCAAGTTCTTGGATCAGTCTTGACACCTGGATGCAATATGTTAAATCAGAACCAAACCCTGATTTTTGAATGCTTAAAACGAAACCAAGGAGTAGAAAGCTTCCGTACTTCATCTCTGTACTCGTTCTCCACCGTGCCCACACTTGCTCCTGGGTGACGAGCTCCAACAAGCATAAAGGCGCAAATCCAAATGAGTTTCTCCAACATCTGCTTCTGAAACGATTCTTTGTCAAGAACCTAAACCAAAGAGAACACCATTTAGATGATCATGTTTATACATTGTAGAAGAAGACAAGAAGGTTTTGCTTCATGTAACCTTGCAAGAGAGGCCACCAGATTGCAACCTTGCAGCTACAGCAGAAGCCCATTTTCCATAAGCAGCAGTTAAACCTTCAGGGTTAGTGTCAGTCTTTCCATCAACGGGAGGCTCACCAAGCTTTGACACAGCGAAATAAGCCAACACTTGGTCTGTATCAACCAAACCTTTGCTCTCAAACCAAGGCTCCATCATTCCATTTTGGAAGAACACCAAATCTGATTAATTAAACACACATAACAGTTTAGTACTTAGTTTTGGAGTTTTCACATATTTTTAGAAATTTTTTTATAATACCGAGATAACCTTATTTTAGTACATAATTTACACAAAAAATTATTATATATAATAATTCGCTTAATTAATATGAACAAAATAGATAAACTAGCTATAAAATTACATTAAAAACAGAAAAACTAATATATATATATTTTTTTGGTAATCAAATATTTTATGAAACAAATAAAAATTTCAGAACTATTATTTTCTTGGGAACGGAAAGAGTAAATAACAAAGTCATGAAGCTGAGAGTAAAGTTTAAACCTTTCCATCTAGACTGAGGAGTAGCTTCAAGAACAGCATCAAGATCATCATTCCTCGTACAAACGAAAATGGGTCCTTCGAAATCAACAGGAACTGGTTCTCCTCTCTTCACCAACAAGTCATCGCCACTACCCATCTCCTGCAACGCTCTTCCGACTCTCCCGTCGCCTACGATCACAGCAGGAGCCACCTTTTTAGCGGTGGAAGCAGAGGAGGCCATAGCCACTGGCACGACGAGTTTAAGAGATTCAGAGCGACGGGGGAGAGAGAGGCGAGTGGGAATGGAGGAGGAGAGAGCAAACAGAGTGGTGCTGGCGTTAGCCATTGGCGATGATAATGAGCTTTTCTGACAAATGTTGTCGGCCTCTCTCTCCCATGGTTTACGTAAAGAGCGATGGTTTATTAGCCACTCGATGTTTTGATAGCTTATCTCGGCTTTGGATGACTCACGGATCCAAAACGGCATGACGTTCAGTTTGATAAAAGAGCAAACAGTAAGTAGTTGAGAGATGATGCGTAAACCGGTTGAACCGGTCCAAATCCGCATCAACAAAATGTGACAAAACCGAATTTGTACCAAACCAATCATCACAATCGAATTTTCGAACATAGTTCCTTGCGATTGTATCTCTTTATAGGTCCAGCAAGTAAGCAAACTACCAGTTGATTGGCTTGAGAAAAAGGAAAAAGTTCAAAACCTATCCTCAAGGATACCACACTACAACAAAGTAAGTCTCAAGTTATACAGAGCCCTATCATTTGCATTTAACCACATAATATCGTTTGAATTTAATCTCTCAAGTCTGCCATCATTCACTTAAAGAATTTTGCAATTCCGAAACACATGCTTGATTCTATATGGAAAATAGTGTAACTTCTGTTCTAGCTAACAAAAACATTGCCCTATTGTTACTTCTCAATCTAGCAATCAAGTCAGAAACAAAACGAGACACATCCTGCATGTCCAGACACCATCAGTCTCTTCTAGGCTACCTTCAAATGCTTGTCTTTCCTGAAGAAAAACATCGCACACAAGGAGACAATTTGTCCAACAATGTAGCCTCCTATAGCTCCATAACACACACATATAGGCCACTCCTGTTTAGATGAGCAACAATAGAACGATTAATTCTCCACCATCATAAACCAAGAACAGCTCTATTGGATGTATATCGGGAAAAAAAGAACTAGTACCTGCCATGGCCTTTCCCAGTCGAGCGGCATGGGCCAAGCTCCAAACCATCCTCCAATAATTGTTCCATAAGCTGGAATAAAGATCATATATTCTACATTTCCACTTGGTCTATACGAGACAAAAAAAATAACACGAATTAGGAACAGAAATTAATGTGAAGAATGTAAAAAGGGTAAAATATATAAGTTACTTCATCGAAGCGAATAGACGATGCCAATCTGTCCATGATGCACCAAAAACTGCAGTGGCTGGTACAAACTATGAAATTCAAAATTATTAGAGACAATCAAAGGTTTGTTCCAAACTGCAGACATCTATATACATATGCGCAGTATCAACATCATTGCTTCTTTTAAAGTCATAGGAAATGCAGCAGCAGCAGCAGCAGCAGAGAGGCAGCTTACCGTGAAAACAGACATCAGAAAGGACCAGTGAACTGTTCTTGGTAGATATCTGCATGTGATGAGAGGCGAATGATCATGTCAGCATTAGCTCTATATCTAGAAGGGTGATCACAATCAAAGGAGTCTAATTTGTAACCGAAAAAGGAAACAAGATGGTGGTGAAAACATACTGCATTCCAATAGGTGCACCCAAAGAAATTGCTCCCAAAGCATTCAGAAAAGCCCCTGTTAATAAAAACAAAAAAAACAAAGCCTTGAAGAACTCACAAGTCACAGTTAAGGGATGATGCTGAAAACAGCAGATTCCGATCCTTCTTAGATTTGACTAACAAGAAAAGCTAACACATATTGCCAGAGTTTGATTGCTTATGTTCATGTATTATTGCAAAAGAATAAAGAAGTACTAACTATAATAAGTTTCAAAGAAGAAAAAAAATACTAACCACAAATAAGTCCTAATATGCTTCGTCCATAGGCTCTAAAACACTGGAAAGCAATTAGGAAACCATTAAGAGAGAGTAACTTAAGCACAAGAAACCCAAACGCATTGGTGCCTTTTCTTCTCAATGCAAAAGGAAACATACTTCTTCAGCTTCTGTAATTTCAAAGTGAAACATTATAATAAAAGAAACCATCTTTCAGTAGAAATGAAGTATACTCACCGAACATTTCTCTGGGGCTTTCCGGAGAAAGCTGTAGATGATTACCACAACCGGAAACTCAATACTCTGAGAATTAACATCAACAACAAGGCTACATTAACTTTAAAAAATCAATTTGAAAACATGTGAAGTGGAGTACAGTACCCAGAGGAGAAAGAGAGTGAGAGATGGATCGGAGACGAGATCGACGGAGAATTTGTTTCGAGCCACCCAGAATCCAACGGCCAGAAACAATCCAGTAATCAAATAAACAAAAAACGCCCCCAGAGCTGATATCGAAAGGTCGTTAGATACACCAACGGAGGTATCTAACTTCTTCTTAGCTTCCTTCATGGCTTTCGCTTCTCTCTTCTTCGGGATCAGGACGAGTGAAGAGGAAGACGTAGAAAACTGTTTGGGCCTCTTGATTTACATATGTGCTTTAATGTAAAACTAATGGGCCTCTTGGGCCTACATAGCCTGATAAATATATCTGAAACATTTTTTTTTTTTTTTTTTTTTTAAATTGTAAATATCTTTAGTTAAACTATTTCGGTTCGGTTCGGTTCGGTACGGTTCGGTTTTGCCATATTGAACAGCCCTAAGGGAGTAGTTATAGGCGGTTGAGAAGAGTCGTTCATCTGATCCAAAGCGCCATGAGGTTGTTGAAGTTGCGTTTGTTGCGCCGAGCGGTGGTCGTGTTCCTCACATCTCTGTCCAATAATTTGAATGTTTCGGCTGAAGAGAGATGGGTATTGTTATGGAGAAAATTATTCCTCTGTCTCCATACGTGGTATACAAGAACGTGGGTGACTAGTCTTCGCAGGGTAGATGGCGCTGATGGCGATTGGACTCTACACCAAGAGAGCAGCTCAGCCCAAGATATGAACGGTGGCTGTCGAGGGGAGAGCCTTGCGAAGACTGCAGCCCAAAGGTACACGGCAAACCTGCAGTTCAAAAGGAGATGGTCCCTGGCTTCATCTGCGGAGTTGCATAGACTGCATGTAGTGGTGATGTTCAGACCCCAAGAAGCCAGGCGAGTTTTTGTCGGGAGCCTGTTGAGTGTAGTGAGCCACATATTAAAAGCTTGCTTGGGAACAGCACCTTTGAACCAGACTGTTGGTGCCCATGCTTTAGTTGATTCTCGAGGCCTGATCGCCTCCCAAGTTTGAGAGGAGGAGTACCCATTGCAGATCGAACCATTTACTTTCCAGTTGTAGGAGTCGTTTGTGTCTGTGCTCCTCGGGGGAGAGACAGATGTGAGGGCAATGTGAAGTTGGAGAGCCTTTTCTGATCTAGCGTGAGGGAGATCCCAAGATGTTACATTAGACACATCAGCAACCTTTGCGTTCAAGGGAATTCCGAGTTCGCTGGGCCACCTTCTCCAAACAGTTCTACCAGCGGACCAGTTGGTAGCCATGAGTCAAACCAGAAACTGAGTACGCGGCCATTACCTAGATTTCCATGGATAAAGCGTGAAGCTATAGGGCGGAGATTAAGGAGCGTTTTCCAGGTCCAAGAATGGGCGTTAGATTGGGCTATAGTCCAGAAGTTCCTTTGGCTAAGATGGTGACGTTTATGCCATGCTGCCCATAGTGAGTCCGAGTTCGAGAAAAAAAGCCAGATGAAACGAAGGCACAACACTTTATTCCAAATGGCGTAGTTTCTCAGCCCCAAACCCCCTTCAGCTTTAGGTAAACAAACCACATTCCAGTTTACCTTAGCCCCTTTTGCTAATTCGATTTGTCCAGACCACAAGAACCTTGAGCAGAGGCGTTCAATCTTCTTAACACAACCTTTGGGGAGCATGAATGTTGAGCACCAAAAGTTGACTGAACCAGAGATTACAGTGGATATGAGAAGCAATCTGCCTGCATATGACAATGTTTTAGTCGCCCATCTTCTGAATTTTCTGACAATACTATCCAGCAGCGGTTCATATTCTGATATTCTCAGTTTACGATGCATAAGAGGTAAACCGAGATATCTGATAGGTAGTGAACCAATGGGAAATCCAAAGGCTGCAATTGCGGTGGATTTGACTTGGTTCAGACCAGCGTGAAACAACTCCGTTTTGTGTCTGTTCATATACAGACCGGACCAACTTGCAAAGTCGTCTAGCGTTTCAGTAATTCCATGGAGTGAGTTGCTTGTTCCATCAAAAAATATCATCACATCGTCCGCAAACATTAAGTGTGAGATATTGAGCTCAGCGGTACCTGGATGATAATTTATAGAGCCGTTCTCAAATCTGGAGGTAAGTAACTGGGTGAAGACCTCCATTGCGAGGACGAACAGGTATGGGGACAGCGGGTCTCCCTGCCGCAGCCCTTTTGAGCTTTTGAAGAACCCTGAGCTGCAACCATTAATCGCTAGCGTGAAAGAAGCTGTGGAGAGGCATTGATTAATCCAATTGATGAACTTCTCCGGAATCCCCAGGGTCTCCAATGCAGCGAGTATGAAATCCCATCTCACTGAGTCAAAGGCTTTATGTAAGTCCACCTTTAGCATTCCTCGAGGACTGATGTTTGATCTGTTGTAGCCCTGAATTATTTCGGTAGCGAGGAGCACATTCTCAGAGAGTAAGCGCCCTGGCATGAAAGCTGATTGAGATGGGGAGATGACCTGATTAAGCACATCACATAGTCTTTTGGCCAGTAGTTTAGCTATTACTTTGTAAACTGTGTTAAGACAGGCTATGGGCCTGAAGTCCGATGTTTTACAAGCAGTTGGGATCTTGGGAATCAGCACGAGGGTGGTGGCGTTCCACTGCTTAAGTAGCTGACCAGAAGAGAAAAATTCTGCTACTGCCTCACAAACCTCCGCTCCAACAATATTCCAGCAACCTGTGAAGAACTCAGCTGAGTATCCGTCGGGACCACAAGTTTTATTATGCGGGAGAGAGAAGAAAGCTTCCTTGATTTCTACTGCAGAGAAAGGCCTTTCGAGGGCAGAAGCTTGAGTTGATGAGCATCTGAAGGGTAAGAGCAGATCAATGTCGCTCTGCACAAACATTTTCGGTAAGACCTCTCCACCAAGGAGGTTTGAGAAATACTCCACACAAAGATTGTTGATGTCTTCTTGATTTTCCCATTTTACATCTTGATCATCCAAGAGAAAGTGAATGTGATTAGCTGATTTCCTCAAGGACATCATCCAGTGATAGAACGAAGTGCTGCTATCTCCTACTTTCAACCATGTAACTCGGGACCTCTGATATATCTGAAACATTGCGAGTGCGTTTGAGGAAGGAGCAAGTGTGAGCGAGGACCAAAGACAACGAACCTTTGAGGTCAAAGGCATTCCTCCTGCTCCACTTGGAGCTCCTCAAATCAATGTTTCTGCTTTTACATTGATGCGGATTGGGATCTTAAACGTGTCGGATGAGGACAATGATACAGATAAAGAGATGAGGCGTGACGTGGAAGGCAAGTTACAAGGGAACGAGTAAACGAGGGACACGTGTATAGTTCGTTATAACGGTTGTAACGGTAAAAGAGTATATAACTCTGTTACTGCATCACTTTTGGGATTATCGAAATTGTAAGTAAGTTTTCTTCTTGATTCTTGTAACTCTTCTGAGAGATTCTTTGTTCATGAAGTTTTAGATTCTTTCTTCAATCCAGAATCTATACTCTTGAGCTGCAAGCTATTGTTTTTACGAACGGTAGTTTGATCAATAGAGAGAACATACGTTATCTCTATCAGTGGTATCAGAGACCGCTGGCGTGAAGAACAAGATCACGATCACGAATGATAAGGGAAGGTTGAGTAAAGAGGAGATAGAGAAGATGGTGCAAGATGCTGAGAAAGTGTAAGGCGGAGGATGAGCAAGTGAAAGAAGAGAGTGGAGGCCAAGAACTCGCTGGAGAGCTATGCTTACAACATGAGGAACACTGTTAAGGATGAGAAACTTGCGCAGAAGGTGGGATCAAGGGGATAAGAAGAAGATCGAGAAGGCGATTGAATGGATTGAAGGAAACCAGCTTGTGGAAGTTTATGAGTTTTGAGTATAAGTTGAAGGAGCTGGAGGGTGTTTGTAATTAGAGCGGTGGAGAGTGCGCAAAGGAAAGTGGTTATGGGCGACATGTGTTCTGGTAGTGGAACCATTGAAAGTAATTTAGTTGTATGCTTCACTCATTTCAGAAAAGTAATAAAACATATTTTCTCAAAAGTTTAATTTGCCATTGACAAGTTTAGTTTCACACTTTTAGCATTTGTTGCATAAATACTATTCTCTTGAGAACAAGTTCATCAAGCTATACAGAAACAAAGCATGTGTGTTAGCATCGGTGAATCTTCTTTTCTTGTTGGATATGTTTTGTCCAGGAAAAGCAATATAAGATCTTTGGTGCGTCACCAAGAAAAGTATCTACAATCCTTCACTAGTTGTCTTGGTCCCACACACACACACACATATATACACACTTTTGGCTTCGGAACAGTCGACCATATCAGCAATGGAGAGAGGATCTATTGCATTGTTCATCATCTTACTCTTTGTCCTCTGCTTCCCCATCTCATCAGATTCCCAGAAGCTCAGTCCATCAATAAGCTTACACGACCAAGAACAAGCCCATGGTGCTTAACCGCTCTATATTTAGCATATATTGTTTTTAATACATTTATTTATGGCCAAAAGTATTTACTCATCTTCTGCCTGTTCCCTTGTATGGCAGAGGTTACAATCGAAGACATAAAACGAGAAGAAGATAAGAGCATCGACATCTTCCGGGTAGGGGTAGGATCTCATGGAGTTACAGGTGGAAAAGGTGGAGGCCGGAAAGCATCTCCAAAACGTAGTGCCGCCATGGAACTCCGGCCAAAGTTGTTCTTCTCCACCACCTCCCTTCTCTTTACCAGTTTCATAATGCTTTCACTAACTTCTGTCAACATGTCGATATGATCATTATGTTGTGCCTAAATCTCTTAACTTGAGAGTTTAACATATGTTGTTTGAGTATTGTAAACTTAGAATTCTACCATATCTTATGTGGAATAAGAAGACAGAACACTGTGCATGGATACTATCTCTCTACAAGTTATGGCCCACGAGAGTGATGCTTTCTTCCGCACAAATAACGATCTCTTTTGCATTGATTGAACGTGGAATTATTGTAACAAATCTACAGACCAACCATGAACAATCTTTTTCCATTCTGCAACTTCCCTCCCACACAACAAAATGAACGGCTAAGAGGAGCTTTGTATACTTGAAATTAGAAGAAACCTCTTCCCAGAAGAAGAAGAAACAAGATCTTTCTAGTCCATCAAAAACGCTCCGCTGCAATACCTGATAAAATTCCAGCACATACTTTTCAGAAAAAATAAAGAACTTGTTTCCGAGGCAGAGTATCTAGTTAGTAAGTGCATATTGTTACCTGTTGCTGAATCTTCCAACAGCGTCTGTAGCATCAAGAAGAGTGTCACTGGCTTTCTCCAAAGCCATGTATAGCTCTTTACCTCTACTCACACGGGCGATCACCCACGCGTTGTTCTTAGCTCTTATACAAATATCCAAGTCCCTCTCCTGCCCTTTGGCACGGCTCTTTTCTAAATCCACTTCTTCTCTGAGCTTGTTTAGCGCAAGCAGAGACTCCTGCGTTTTTTCGAATAGTTAAGGTCGTCTTAATCTCAGCTCTTAACTTATAATGTTGAAGACGTTACCTTTGCAAGTGTTGCTACTTTGCCTGAAGGAGAAGCTCTGGAAACTTCTAGGTCAGTATCAACTACCAAGTAGCGGTAACCCTTAACATGATAAGCATTCTCACCTCCCCACCCCCTTGAGATCTTCTCTTCAATTTTCATAATCCTCAGCGATGCCTGTAAAAGAGATATTGTGTATATATTAGAAAACACCAGAAACGAGTTTAGCCAAGAAAGATCAATGGGCGATGTGCTAACCTGTTCAATAACTTGCTGTTTCACGGCGCTTAAACCACCATGGACAATGTCAGTTTTAGGCAAGAGAAGAAGTGAAGTGAGACTTTTATACTGATAAGCGAGGAGATACACTCTTTCTTGTGTCTGCTGAAGCCAGACTGTAGGATTAGCAGAATCAGGTGAACCACCACTCTCTAAACCCCAAATATCAGTTATAAGAAAACCATCTTTCCCTTTTTTCCACTTATCATTTTGTAGTGGCCTAATAACATGATGCATGGAATCAATTGAACCAATGGGCGCCGAAGTAGATCTAGAAGAGGTTTCAGATGAACCAGTCCCCTTACGTAGATGAGACCAGGAACTGGCGTCAGAGGATAGTAGAGCTTGTGAGGTCAACCTCATTACAGCAAATGTAAACAAGTTGACGGTATCATCAGGCGAGAGAGTTGTTGAAACCAACAGATCTTGAAATAAGATCATAGAGTGGCATCGTAAGTTCGCAGCACATGATTCTAGTACTTGAACAAGAGACTGCACATCCAAAAAAATGCTCGTCAGATACAAAAATAATAAAGTGATTAAAGCTTAATAGATATGGAGAAACAAACCTGAACTTCAAGTGCAGTGTCCCTTGATAAAGTAAGCATTTGAACAGTTCCACGCTCACTCAAAGTAGTTTCACGGAAATTTGGTAGCTGAAGATTCTTCCCAACAAAAAGATCTGCCCGAAAGAGAAAACCTTTGCATAAGCTATTTTACACACGAAGAACCAACTTGAGCATAATGCGGTTTTGCGCAAGAATCAAAAGCAAGGGCATTGGACACAGCAACTTCAAAGCATTTTTACCACAGCAGCAGTCTTCCGAGCGAGACCGCTTTTGAAATGCTGACATTTAGTGACACAAAGTGAAATGAAGCTGGGAAGCAGAACAAAAACTTAATGTACTAAATTTGGGTGAGAGTTGCTTACTGCTTAAGTAGTCTGTAATGAAGGGATACAACTGTGCTCGGGTAAGCCCTCCTGTTGATTCTTTTTCAAGTAATGCTCTAACTGACCCGTGGAACATCACAAAGAGTGAGTGCACTTCTTTAAGCATTCCCCTAAGTGCTTCAATCCTCCATATTGCTCCTGTATCCTTGTTTTTCTCCACAACCTGTCAATGTCTCTAGATCAGATTTTGTTCATTGACTAAAGACTACATTCGACGAATCACTCATTCAAAGATAAAAGAGTGTCTTACCATCACCATCCAGATATCAGGTTCAGGCTCGTAGAAAACATGAGAATGTCTTTCTGCTTCTATAACCTCACAAGCTGCCTCCGGGGAGAAAAGTCTGCATTCATACTCACAAGATTCATACAGACTCATATCAACTAATGCGAAACAAATCAAGAAGAGAGTATGTAGAAGCTGACCTAGTAAAAGTGATAAGACCTTCGCTGAGGCCGGTAACTGATAGCTGCGTAGAGACGTCTAGCTCAGGTGGATGAAAGAAGAGAATCTTGTCAAGCTCCTGACCTTCGGTTTGGCCTCTCCTCAAATCAAAGACGCAAAGTCGAAGGCTTTCATCACCAGAGCTCATCGACGCCATTTCCCCGTAAGCTTCTGCGAGCTCATTAACACTATACCATACAATTCAAGGTAAGGCACATTGGTGATTCAAACCACTTGACAAACCCCCAAGAGAAGAATCGTAACACGAATTGACTACCTTGAAGATGTTACCAAAGAAGAAAGTCGGAGTAGTGATCAATTGCGATAGTCAAAGCGATGGGAGGGAGATTCTGATAAAGGAAAGAGTTGACTTTTTGTAAAGAAGATAAATGCGAGAAGGAGATAGAAAGAAGTTGGATAGAGAAAAGATGATTGATTAAAGGTGAGGAGGAAGATTAAGCAGATTCGAGAGACGCTGTCTACTCTCTACAATGGTGTTTCAAGTTTACCTAGCCAAAATGAAAGAGACAAGAGTCCAACTAAGCCCAAACAACCCCTCTAAGCCCAAATAAGCGTTGTTTTTAGAGATACGCGGTTAAAAAAAAAAGAGTTAGCGGTGAATTTGATTGGAAACTACAGTAAATTAGGTTAGCATTCCGGTTAAAAACTGTCAGAACCAGTCGATCTCGACTGACTTTCCCCCGACCACATTAATTATTTCCCAAGGGTCCAAGATAGACTAGATTTTAATCAATAACATTTTTGATTAATTTTTTTAATTTAAAAGACTAATTTGTTTTGTCTGAGTTTTAATATTTGTGTTTGACATCTATAATTGAGAGTAATTTATTTTGACGTCTCATAGTAACGTGCGTTCAAATTTTAGGTTCATATCGGTTCGAGTTTAAGTTTTCAAATTGTTAGGCTTGGGGTTTTCGGACCCATTTAGAAACCATACTTTTTTCGGATTGTTCAGGTAATGTTGGGTTCGAGTCATGTTTTTATATTTTCATAGAACCCAAAGTGAACCTAGTTAAAAGTATGTGTAGTTAATTATAAGTAATTTTTTGAAATTAATTAACCGAATAAACGTTGAACAAATTCAAATTGTTTCCAAATTATTTCCCAAGGGTTTAAGAGAGATTGTAAAACTAGGCCTCTATAAAGGCCCATTAACTTTAATGGTATTTAATTAACCTTATTGATAAATTAAAAAAAATAATTTTCTTTGAATTTTTTTAAAAATCTACTAAAACATATAATAAAGGAAATATAATACAATATTATTATTATCAACTCGCAAAAAAGAAACAAAACTAAAAAAAAAATTAGGTGGTAGAAATAGAAACAACAGTCTTGGGTGATAGCAAAACTAAAAATAGAAGAAGAAATTTATAAAAGGGTAACAATAGAGACATGGTAGCAGTTTAAGAAGGCAACAATAGACAAGACACTTTAGACAAACCATAAAATAGCCATCATCACCAATTTGTGTTCATTGTGAATTCCCGTATGTGTAGAATATGTTTCCCCAAGCATAGGTATCAAATCCGGTGATCAACTATGTGATTGCTCGATTTTCTTTTCCATTCAATTATACATTCATTCCATCATGATTATTTATATCGCACAAGTTATGAAATTATTTTATTAATGAGTTTACAATTGACAATTTGTATAATACTATTTAAAATAATGCAAGTTATATCGTGAATTGTTAGTTGTTAATATAATAATTTATTATTTTATTATTAAAAACAATAGATTCGTTTCGTAAAAGTATCACAAATTAAGAAATAGTAAAAAGTAATAATATTTTTTTTTTTAATTTACAATTAATTAAATAAAATAGTTTATATAAAAATGTATTGATTATTTGAAAGAGCAAATAAAAAATTAATATGTGAATTTACATTAAAATATAAAATGATAGTTTTGAAACAAAACAAACAGATCTAAAATAATACACTTTGTGAAAAGAAAAAGAGAGGAGTATTTGGTTCTTAATAAATTTTAGTATAGTACGTGTCTGGTTAATTAAAACTTCTTTGTCTTGACATACACGAGCAGACATTCCTAATCTAATAAGCATTAATTATTTTGCTTAAACAATTAAGTTTACAGTAATCAAACCCCATCTTATTGTCAGGTCGAGAAAAGAAAAAAACGATGACGTGTTAAGCGGTGACTAGTGAACAACCTTTTCTTCTTCATTTGATTCGTTTCGTCCTCGATGAGAAAAGCTCCTCTTCACTATTCCAAGTTGATTTTCATCGCTTTCTCATTGTTTATATCTCTGCTTTTTCCCGTGAACACTGTAAGCTAGAAGATTCTTGAGACTCTGGGGATTTAAAAGTTTCATTTAGCTGTTAATGTATCTGTAAAGAGGAGAACTTTCGATGCTAACCTCTCTCTAAATCGATTTTGGAAATAGCAAGTTTTGTACTTTCAGTGTTAGATCTGTGAATAATCGGAGTCAATGTCGGATCCACCTCGATTCCGATCGGTTCTTGGTCCAACCGGGAACAAGCTGCAGAGGAAGCCTCCGGGTATGATGAAACTAGAGAAGAAGAAGACCATGGAGCCAAAAGATGAGAAAACGAAGAAACCAAAAACTCCAGCTTCACCAACGACGACTCTCAAGCAATGCTCTTCGATGACTGCTTCTTATTCCTCTGATGCGTCTTCTTCTTGCGAGTCGTTGCCTTTGAGCGTGGCGTCTTCTTCGAGTTGTAAGAAGCCTGTGAGGCGAAGTGGGTCTGTCTCCTCGGCCTCTGGTACATTGAGAAGGAAGCAGGTTGATGAGAAAGAAGACAAGGTTGCTGCTGCTGGTGCTAGTAATGGTGATTGCTTCGCTGACGGTCGAAAAAGATGTGCTTGGATCACGCCTAAATCTGGTGAGTATCTCTATGAATGGATTAAGAAAGTTCTAGACTTGTTATACTAATTGAATTCTACATGACAAGAGGCTATGTTGCTCTCTATTTGCTTCTCTTCTGTAATGGACTAATAGTGTTCTTCTTTCTTTTGTTCTTGTACAGACCAATCTTATGTTGCTTTCCACGACGAAGAATGGGGAGTTCCTGTTCAGGACGACAAGTACGTAGCGTCCTCAACACTATCATCCTTTTATCAGAGATGCTCTTCCTAACTATAAGAGTCTCTAACCATTTGGGCTATATACTGTGTAGGAAGCTTTTCGAGTTGCTATGTCTCTCTGGTGCTCTATCCGAGCTCTCTTGGACCGACATTCTCTCCAGAAGGCCATTACTCAGGTAATAAAACTAACTTCTTCCTAATAATGACAGTATGAGCTCTTCTGATGTCAAGAGTTTTGTATGAGCTCTAATCTCAGATTTGCTTGCTTTTGTTAAAACAGGCAAGTGTTCATGGACTTCGATCCAGTTGCTGTTTCAGAACTGAATGAGAAGAAGGTAGCCGCCGCTGCCGTTTCCTTACTATCAGAGGTCAAGATACGTTCAATCCTCGATAACTCACGCTATGTGCGCAAGGTAATATATAAACCTCAGACTCTTCTGAATTTATAGATATCTTCCTGGCTGTTAATTACTGGTTTCATCTATAGGTTATAGCTGAACATGGATCCTTTAAGAAGTACATGTGGAACTTTGTGAACAACAAGCCTACACAAAGCCAGTTCAGGTATGGACGACAAGTCCCTGTGAAGACATCAAAGGCTGAGTTTATAAGCAAAGATCTTGTACGCAGAGGCTTTCGCAGCGTCAGTCCAACGGTTGTTTACTCCTTCATGCAAGCAGCTGGGCTTACAAACGACCATCTCATTGGCTGCTTCAGGTACCAAGACTGTTGTTGCGTAGATGCAGAGACAACAACAACCAAAGGCTAAGAAGAAGAACGGAGAGTGATAAATAAATTAAATGTTTTTTGAGTTCCATGTTGTTTGCTTTCAGAGATGATTTGACACAACGAGATTTTGCTACCGTACCATTAAGTGTTCCTTTTTGCCTTTGGCGTTGTATAGATGATGTGTTTTGGGTGATTGGTTTATGCATATAATAAACATGAAGCATTGAAAGCCTTTATACAAAATCAAAATCCATCATACGTTTTTGGCTAAAGATCCGAGTAAACAGAGAGCAAGACATTTTGAAACAAAGGTTTCACATAACCAGAGACAATAATTAAACATCTGGTTTATTTTTCTAAAACAAAGGAAACGCCAGTGGCTAAGGATAATACACCAGGGAATAAGTTATTCAAGACTCGATCTTGATGCCATTTTGGCTGGATTCTTGAGATGTTGAAGGAGGAGGGAGATGACCTTTCTCTTGCAAGCTCTTAACTGTGTCGTAGAGGCTTTGCTTGGTGGATGTGAACTCTAAGCCTAAGTCCTTAATCTTTTGATTAGTGAACTTGTACGGCTTGGCTCTAGGGTTCTTCTCGTCCTTACACCTGAAAAATTAACAAACATTGTAATTACTTAACACTCTTATTTGTTGGTTAATTTGTCTAATTAAAGTTGGGCATAAACCAAAGACTTAGCTCCATTACAACTACCATTTCAAAATAAAAATATCTACCAACATTTTTTTTTTTATTGTGGCCTTGTTGGTGTATATTATGGGTTTATAAAAAGTCCACGTTAGCAGTAGGTGACGAGTGGACTTTGGACATATGGTGTGTGTTGTTGGTACACCAACTTCAACTTTTACCACAAACTATAAAAAAAAAAAGAACATGGGACCAACTCGCATGCATCATTGAGTTGGTATCATGATAAGAGATAAGATAAAGAAACAAAAGCGTACATTAAAAAGAAATTTTAAAAGAATTATATCATTGATTAAGCTATATAAAGATTTGCAAAGACACTGCGACACTGTCGTCAAGCTTAGCGTTACGTTATTGTGTTGTGTTTGCTGACTAAAGTTGGTGACGACTTACTAGATTTATGTACACTAATGAATGCGAACGTGTGTCATGTGTGCATGTATTTGTATGCAAGGCTTACACGAATATAGATATATAATTGAAATAGTGTTGGTTACAAAGAATATAACTTGAGAGTTGAGTAAGGTCATTGTCCTAATGGGTACACTATTAAAAGGTTTTTACTTAATTTATTTTCTTCTTTTTTACTTACGCAAAACACACATACTCAAACTCGTTGACTAAAAATGTTAATTTTCTGTGGTTATAATTCTAAAAAAGTTTTATTCGTTTCTTTCTACTAACTCAAATGATGGTATTATATATATATTATGGCATTGGTTTCACTTACTTGGTTGGAATTGGGTACTCCGGGAATAACTTAGCCAGAATCTCAACAACTTCACCGCGGTGAAGTGCGCTCTCCGCCAGGAGATAGCGTCCAGAGGCTGAGGGGGCCTCGTAGACCAGAACATGAGCTAGTGCGACATCACGAACATCCACATAAGCCTGAGTCAAATTAGCGTAAGTCTTAGCCGAGCCAGTTAGATACTTAAGAACGTGGAAGAGACTAGCGTTGATCGTCGGCTGTAACGGCGGTCCAAGAACCAGCACCGGGTTCAGAACCACCAGGTCAACACCTTTCTCCTCTGCCGTCTCCCACGCGGCTTGCTCCGCCACCATCTTGCCGTAACAATACCAATTCTATAAAACACATAAAAAATTTTAGTAGACCAAATATAAAAAACTAACTATTTTAATTTGAGTTAGACATCAAAGTATTTTAGTTTTAGTTTTCAGGTTTGTTAAGTGCAAAAGCATAGGATTGAAGCCTTGGTTATTTCAAATGCACAATTCATCTGCTAGTAGAATTGTAGAAAGTGTTATTTACAAATAAACTAACTTTTTTTATCATTTTCACACCAAATCTTAATTAATAAATTATAGGAATAAAGTCAAGACCTTGGTGTTTTTGCAGAACTCAAGATCACTCCAGCAACTTTCGTCAACGACGGCTTCAGGGTCACGGCTCGGGTCCATGTAGACCGCACCAATTGAGGAGGTGATTACCACGCGCTTAACCTTGGCTTCAGCTGCAGCATTAATTACAAACTTGGCTCCGTTCACGGCCGGCTCCACCATCTGCTCCTGAAAATTTACGTTACATTTTTTAAAATAGATGATCAATAATACTACATTTTTTTTTTTTTTATATATAATACTACATTTAATTTAACGCATTCATTGATTTGCCCCTCCGACAGTCTAATTTATAACCATATAGTTTCTTCCCTTCCGAAGTCGAATGTATTAATTTCATTACAGTTAAATGTTATTTTAACGTCTTGAAATTAAATAATATACTTTACCAAAACCAACATGCAAAAGATTTTTAACTTCTTTCATGCGATATTTTTTTACTAATAATAAGATTTGAACGACAAACAAAATCTAAAAGAAATCAGCTCCACTACCATAATTGTCTTTGTTATCTCATGTAGGTCCCTAACTTTATTCGATTATTCTCAGGAGAAGAAAAAAATACTCACGGGATCGTCAGTGACCGGAGAAGCCGTATGAAAGACGCCGTCACAACCATCGATAGCCGACTTAAGAGCATCGTAGTCCTGAAGATCTGCTTTGCACAGAATCAGTCTCTCCTTGGCTCCTTCGAGTTCTCTCAAATGTGTATTCTTGGGATCATCTGCAAAAAAAAACAATATAAAAAATTAATAATTCATCCAAGCAATTAATTAATTCAACCAGAAAATATTATCATTATTACAGTGACCAAAAAAGTATAATATTATCGGACCTGGATTCCGTACGGTTCCTTTGACCGTGTAGCCTCTCTCAAGTAGTAACTTAACAATCCAAGAAGCGATGTATCCACCAGCTCCGGTGACGCAAACTGTTTTCCCGACCGCTGTAGATTCGTCGACTGGCATTTTTTTTCCGGTGTGGTCGAAAGTGAAAGCTTCGGTCTTCGAAGAGGCAGAAGCAAAATGATGAATGCGTACAAAGTGAGTTACGGTTTGTATATAAAGACTGAAAAGGAAGTTTATCCTTTTTTGATTCCTCACACCTAACCATTGTGATGAGTGTGGTCTACATATTTATATTTTATTTGCATATATGTATAGAAAGACAAAACATATTTATTATTTTATAAAAAGAGGGGTTGGTGGAAGCAGAAAATTATTTGGAACAACAATACACCAGAAAAATCTCATAAACTTGGACAAAACTCTACCTACAATCATTTTACTTTGGGTAATATATCTCTACCAATATTTCTTGATGAAGACATTAATACATCTTCTAGACGATGTATGTATATGCATATACCGAAATAATATTGATTTACACCTTTATAATCATTCAAGAAATCATTGATTAGACTGGACGTCTAACCCAAACTTTTGATTATCTACACCAATTTTTTTTATAAAAATATTATAGAAAAATTGTTTCGCTTAGGTTCGAGCAGTAGTAGTACAAATATATTAATTCTAGAAGAAAAGGGGTGTGGTATGGGACAAGACAAGTCGCAAGTGTTATGCTTGCAGTTTACTTACCTACTCCATTGATGGTAGGATGTTACGATTTAGACACTTTTCTCTGAAAGTTAAAAATAATGCGCTCAATAAAGGAAGTGCTGAAATGACTACACATATAATCACTGTTTTGTGTTTAGCAAAGCACACACATGTCCTCTAAAATGTATGTTACTTAGCTAGGTGACACCAGCAAACTAGTTCCACAATAAGACATAATAGGTCAGAAGACTCTCTCTACTAACAATAACACCATAAGTCTTTAAACAAGCAGCTTCACTAAACATAAAAGTTACCTAAACCACAATAATCAATCTTTATCATCACCTAACCATGCATGGCCCCATGGATCAACCTGAAACAGGGGTAGTACCAGCTTCTGCTTTATCAGTCTCTTCTCCCACTTCCTTAACTGCTCTCTGATCATCTTCTTCAGCTTCATTTTCTACTTTACCAGTCTCAGTCACACTTGGCTCTTTTTCAGCTCCATGACTCTGCTCCTCAGATATGTCCTCCTTAGCGTCTTCACTTGGCTCTTTTGCTGATTCTCCCTCTCGTACCTCAGACATATCCTCCTTCTCAATCAATTTTGTGTCTGCACTTGGCTCTTTCGCTGATTCTACCTCTTGTACCGCAGACATATCCTCCTTCTCAATCAATTTTGTGTCTGCACTCGGCTCTTTTGCAGATTCTCCCACTTGCTCCTCAGACATATCCTCCTTCTCAATCAATTTTGTATCTGCACTTGGCTCTTTCGCTGATTCTACCTCTTGCACCGCAGACATATCCTCCTTCTCAATCAATTTTGTATCTGCACTTGGCTCTTTCGCTGATTCTACCTCTTGTACCTCAGACATATCCTCCTTCTCGATCAATTTTGTGTCTGCATTTGGCTCTTTTGCTGATTCTCCCTCTTGTGCCTCAGTTTCAGTTTCTTCAATAATCTCTTTCACTGGTTCTTGCTCTTCTCCATCAATTTTGAGTTCTGCCGTTGGCTCTTTTGCTGTCTCCTGTTCTTCTCCATCAATTTCTGGTTCTGCATTTGACTTGTTTGTAGACTTCAGCTCTTCTCCATCAGTTTTGGTTTCCGCATTTGGATCATCTGCCAGTTCTTGGTGATCTCTCTTACATTCAGGCTCCGCATCGGATTTCACACTGCCTTCACCCTTGGTTGCAGCTTCCTCCTTGTCATCACAGTCTTTTTCACTTTCCCGGTGCATATCTCGAGCCACCTTCTGCCTTTTCTTAGTCCTGCCAGTTTCAGCTTTCGGCTCTTTTGACGATTTAACATCTTTCTCCTCTCTGCTTTCTGGTTCATTGCTTAAGCTCTTCAGCGCACCTTTCTTTCGTTTCCCTTGCTTAGTGGAGTTTGTTACAGGTTCTTTCTCCTTCGAGGATCTATATATATCCACAAATGTTAAAGAATTCATTCAAGGATCAAACCTTCTATACACGCATAACTAGAATTGTTGTAAATTTCACACCTGACGTCTGAAGAACTGCTCAGTTCCACATTTTTGCTCTTCTTGGCTTTCTGCCTTCGCATTCTGCATATTAAAGCAAAAAAAACTCAAAGACTGTAGAGGTGCCAAGTTAAAAAACCTGTGGGGTGATTCACAGAACCTTGAACGTTTCACTTACATGTCAGATAAAGGAGTAGAATCAGGCAGATCATCATCCTCCTTTTCCTGCTTTTAACATTTTGGGGGAGGAATCAGTAAACATATCAATAAGATTGTTTGTTGTAAGAGATAAATGGTGAGGGGCACATTGTTAAGAAAAATCTCACCTCACTGGCTGAAGACTTATCCTGGATTATCTCCCAAGTTTCATTTTTAAGATAAATCGCTTCAGCCTCCCCATCAGAATACAAGACCTGCAGCAAGAGCAGCCGTGGAACTTTTTTTTTAAATGAAACAAAGAGAGAACTTCAAAATACGAATTAGAGAAGTTAACTCACTTTATGCCTCCTCGTACGACCATCATAGGATTGTATGACGCCTTCATAAAACCTGTTCAAATATAAACGGTAAGATCGCTACCACTCATCACACAGTCTCCAAATCAAAAGTTTAACATGTTTCGCAATACTTCTTGTCGAGTGGCCACCAGACTTTAACTCTCTTACCAACCAGTTCCTGACCAAGCTTACTCTTATTGGACTCCTGCAAAGAGGAATACACACCATATGAAAACACGAGACAAAATCAAAGCTCCATACAATAGACAGAGAAGGTAAAAATTCACACCACTTCCTCTCCAGCTGTCCGTTTTCTCTTGGGATGGCTCTTGGGAGTTTGTTCGGATTCTTTGGTCGCAGGCGTTGTTGCTGGGGAGCTCTTCTTCTGGACAGTTTATCCAATTATAAGTAAAAGTAAAGTGGGGAGTCATAGAGTGTAATATGTTGAAAAAAATTATGGTTCATCAAATTTAATACCTTGCTCTTTGAGGACTGGGGAATATCAGTTTTTGAATTGTTTTTCTTTGCTTCTGAGTGGACTATTTTTTTCCCACTGGTCTTAGATTCTTCAAGTGGCTTCTTTGCTGAAGTTTTCGCTGAACCATTCTCTGCTTTCTTCTCCTTTTTACTTGGCTTGGCAGTCTTAATGCCATCTTCAGGCTTTTCAATGTCAGTTTCCATTAAATCTTCTTCTTCAGGCTCATCCTTCTTCACAGTCGGTTTCTTTGATACTGGCCTAGCTAAAGAAGCCGCATCAAGATCTGTCTCTTCCATCTTACTCCGGCTTCGTTTACCTGACCCTTTCTTCCTAGACTTACTAGAGGGCGAGAGAGAAATAACAACAGGCTGATTCGTTTGAGCAACTTTACTAGGGGAAGGTGCTTTCTTGCCAGCGAGCTTTCCACGTGATGAATCATTCTTGCCTGATGACGTCTTGAATGAGTAGCCTTCCTCGGGATTCATCAGTGAATTGGGTTTCCGCCCTCTCCTCCTAGCAGACCCTGATTCAGTATCTGTGTCTGTACTTTCGGAATGCCCTTGCTTCAAAAGTTGTTGCAAATCACTTCCTTTTGTTACTTTGTCATCTCCATTGGCTCGAGTTCCACCTCTTGCAGTTCTCTTGGACCTAGCCCCCTTGACAGAGAGACCCAAATCCAGTTTTTCCTAAAGCAAAGATAATGAAGATTTTGGTTAAGCAACAAACAGTGTGAAAAGAGGTTAAACCCTTGCAGTGAAAAAGCCTACCAAATACGGTACCTTCAATGAATCACTTGGAACTACTTGTTCTTCTAACGTCTTTTCACCTGCCTGAAAAACAAAAAACAAAAACTATTGTTAGTTCAAGATTCAACCAAACAGCTACTGTATAAACAATCAAACAAAGAGCTCACGGCATTAAGAACACCTCAGTTTCTTTGGGGTTAACAACGATTTGCGCTTCAGTAGTAGCAGCTTCGCTTTGGCATATTGACGAAACCACTGGAGAATACATCTCCAAGCTTGTCCCTGTGGACTTCAAAGCTTCCATGATGCACGGTCGAAGCGTAGAGGCGCAGCTACTGAGAACCTTCTCCACAAGCTTCGAAGCCATTGGTGAGACATCCTACGCAATGGCGACCAGAATAAAAAATCAAAACTCTATTTGAAAAGACTTAAAACATGAACTAGGAAAAAAACTAACCTGGCTTTCTTTTTTGACAGCAGCCAATAGAATCTCTAGCAAGTCCATGGATACTTCTTCACTTTCATCTATAACAGTTATCATTATCGTTTCCATTGAATGAAGCACCGGTTGAGGATGGTCCGGGCTTAACAGACACACAAAAGAAAAGCCATCAGCGTTATCATAAACCACATAAGAGTTAATCGAGCATTGTTAACTAATGTTCTATCTATACCTTATGACTTTCAAGAACTGCCGAAACATCTCTAAGATAACGTCATCGCACTCCAAGTCCAACATCACCAAGGAAGACCTGACCTTAGCAACAGTATCAAGAACAGCCTCCGCTTTCTTGTAACTGCGAGAGGAAGCATCAGCTAGTTTTCCAAAGGCTTCTACTGTCACCTCGAAGATATCCTGTAAGCAACAGAAGCAAAGTGTTACTCTAACTCAAAGGATAAGCAATTGTGGAGTTAATGGTGTATGTAACCAACCTTCATGTGGTCATCGTTATATGGTGCCTCAGGGGCAGTTATCCTCATAATCTCCGTTAAGCAGGAGACAACGTAAACCCTAACATCGGAATCAGGGTTTCTCAAGAGATCAGCAGATATCAAAGCCTTGGTAGATGGTCTCAGGGCACTTTGCACAGCTACAATAGGATCTTGCTCCACAATAGAGAGCAGAGTCTCCACTTTCTGCATAGAAAAGTAAACATCAATTCACTCTATGGATCTAAGAGCAAGAGGACCCTAAAAGGTTCCACCTTTCCCCCAAACGATAACGCAAAAAAAAAAAACCTAATTTTTCCAATTCGTCAAGAACAGAGAAACCCTAATTGCTACCTGTAACCCTAAAGGTTTCACCTTTACTACAAATCATATCGCAACAAACATTGAACAAAGATAAAACCCCTAAATTTTCCAATTTGTCAACCCTAATTGCTTCCAGTAACCCAATTTCACCAAACGAAGGCGACACAATCAGAGAATGTCGAGAGGGGGAGAAGGATTCGTACATGGAGAAGGTCGAGAAGGGAATCAGTAGAGGAATGAGGCTCGAGGAGATCTTTTCCAGCCTTGAGGATAGCTTCAGGGAGTTCGGTTTCTCCGACAAGAGGACCCATCTCTCTCTCTCTCTCTCTTTTGTTCTTCTGAAAATTATCGAATGCCTAATTCAAAACCCTAGAAGACAAATAAACATTCTCCGGACGAAAGATAAGAACCGCTGTCGTCGCCGCCACAAATCCAAATGGTCTCCGCAGATTAAAAGAAAAAAAAAACTGAAAACTTTAGGAGTCTGATGCGGCTTTTATATTAGTGGTGTTGACCATGCAAAGAGCTGATCTATATATCTTGTACAGAGAGAGATAAAATAACTCTCATTAAGAATTAATTATTAAAAAAATCGTTTTTAAGTCTTAACTATGTCAAAAGTATCGACAAAAGAAAACTAAAATCAACTATGTGGAGACAGATCCCACTGTGAAACATGTGTTTTGTCATTTGATTATTAGGTATTCTATTTTTTTTTTAAATCATAACTAAATTTTTTCAGTTATCCATTTATTTAGACGAGATTTTTATCTGATATTTTATTTTTGAACGACTGGCGCTAAACTATAGTATGTTTTTTATTTTGTGTTATATCAAATCGGTTTGGTTTTGTATTTTTTAAATAGAAACATTGTAATTATTATTTATCTTAGCCGTTTAAATCTATTTTTCTAAAACTCTGTTACTCCTTAAAAGCTACTAAATGTTTGTTTTCATGAAATTAAATAAATGAGTTCATTAACTAAAAGTTTTTAATTAGTTTGTGAGATGTATATAAATGAGATAATAGATATGCTATTCATCAATCTTTTATACAGTCTTACCGACTTTTCGTATCTATCCATAGATATTATGATCGCCAACTAAATTTAGTTATACATGTTTGATAGATAAACTAAAAAGGCATTTTACGAATGGGTTTATAGTGTGGTTTACCAAAGCCAGGATAAATTAGTGGCTCGTATGACGATGTAGATTTGGATATGTTATGTTAATGTTGATGGTGAGATGATTTGATCGCCGTTATTTGATTTTTCAGTCATCTTTTTTTTTTGTCAATACTCCTCCAATATAAACTAACCGAGTGAGTATATTGGTGGTTAGTGGAGTTTGATTACATTGGTCTTGAAGCGAACAGTATCCTAGTATGCAACATCAGCATTTGCATTCTTTTGTTTAAACGAGATAACTTCAACAACATCATGCAATTATAAATGAACGTGATAAAATAGAATTTAACATGTGGGAGAAGAACATATACAACCATGGCTGAAATGGCAGTCCAAGCAAAAACTAAGGCTAATTTAAACTGTATATCACAATTACGTTTAGTTATCCTATAATTTTCAATTTCAAAATCATTAAGATATTGAACTGCGAATTTTTGAACATTTATTTTGTGAAAACAAATAGTGGGCAAAGAAAACATAAGTAAATCGGGCCTTGGAAAGTAGAGCATACATAATAGCAAAACTTTATAATATTCCAAACAAATCTCGAGAGCTGTCTGCTAAAACATCAAGTATAAAAACCAAGATAAAACAGCATTGAGATGAAAAAACATTTGAGATTCAAAATGCTTCTTGAACTTAGTTAGATTCAATGTGCTTCTTGACGATATTGAGGGCAGTTGTATCCTCGCCATAGTCCTGAAACACCAAGCAAGAAAACACAAACGAATTAAGTAAATGATCAAATCAATTCAAAGAATTAAAGATTCATCATAGACATGGATTGAGACGTAAATAGAATACCTTGACTACAAGGCATGAGCATCCAACAACCTTCCTGGCATTACCCTCAGAGTCGATCTTGCAGAGCTGCAACAACATCAAGATTCAGCAAAGGGAGCTTTTATAATCAAGGTATGTGTATGGAGAGTGAGTAGATTAAGATGAAGTAAAGGACTTACACCAGCCCATTCACCAAGGGTCTTAGCACTTGGAACAGTGAGCAAGTTGATGTTGTGATCAGCGCAGAGAGCCTTGACAAGCTTGACGTAATCAGGTTGGTTGCAGTCTTCAGCCAAGACACAGAGCTGAGCAACACGCTTCTCAATAAGCTTAGCGCTCTCATGGAGACCACGGACAACACCACCGTGAGCACGAGCTTTCCTAAGAGTCAGCTCCAATGCAGTCAACAAGTCCATGTCCTCTGGGATTGCCGCTGGCTCAGCAACGGGAGGAACAACAACGGGAGCAGCAGCCTCATCACTGAATAAATAAAGAAATAGAATTAGGATTCACACAAATAATAAGAAATGTATTTTCGTCTGTTCCAACTATAAAGACACGAAATTTAATTCAAACAATTGAAAATGTTAAATCATAACGATCAAAATACAGTCCCGCTCTAAATTCAAGTATGATAATCTATTGAACATCCAACTACGATTACATTCAAAAAGAGGGCTCCATAAGATCATAAAACGCGAAATTAAGTCCTAACGATCAGAGAGAAGTTAGCTAGTTAACACTGATTCGGCAGATAAGAAAATGAAATGCAGCGTAACCATAACAGCGAAAAAGAAGCTTACCCCGACATGTTGTGTCTTAAAATGAAATTCCGAAAAAAAAACTTGAGTCGTTGTTCTCTGCTAATATGAACCAAATCAAAATCAGTCTCGAACAGTCATAGTATATATACACTAACTGTAACGCAGTATAGGATGTATATAGTACATGATCCAGATTACATGATCGGATCGTATATCGTCTGAGAACTGTAAAAGAGACTAACCTCGAAGACGATGACGGCTGCAGCGGAAAGGATAAGGAAGAAATTGGAAAACAACTTATATGCTACTTACTTTAAACCCTAATTTCGCCAGTATTTACATCTTAACAGATCGTTGCGCACCCAGGCCATAAATTTGGGCTTCTACCGGCCCATTGTATAGTATACTGAAAAATTGAGAACTAATTAACCTATGAATGCTTTTTAACATATTAAGTTTCAAGCACTAACATATTTGGGTTTCTTTGTCTAAAAAAAATAAAATTAAAAAGCAAACCAATCGCAGACCGCCACGAGTCAGTGGGGTCCATGAATAGTATAAGAAACTCACTAAAATCGTTCTTAATTAGTAGTTTATGTAACCGATCTTTAAGGATTTTGTGGGGGTCCACGCACTAAGAACTTTATCAAAGACCCCGGATAAACATGCTCTTATTTGCTTTCTAAGGGCATAATTATCCCTAGTTTCTTAGAGGGGGTTTTACACTAAAATAGGTAGTGGCCCCCACAAATTTGCTAAGAGTCGGTCACAAAAGGCGTGAGTTAAGAACCGACTATGTTTGCGGGCTCCATTGACACGTGGCGGCCCGCAATTGATTCCTTTTTTAATTTTTTTTTTAAATCAGCCAAAAAAAAAAAAATTAAGAAACCCTAAAAAGTGTTTCACCGATAATGATGGTCTAACATACTTAGGGGGATGTATTCAATTTAACATTTGATGTGATTTGATTTTTAATGGGGTTTTAGATGATTTCAATAAGTTGCAGAGATTTAAGTGATTTTTGTTAAACTACTCTATAATATCACCTAAAACTATGAGATTTAAGTTTTAATTTTTTAGCTAAGAAATCCTACCAAAACACCCAAAAATCACCTGAAAACTTTAAAACTCCACAACTTAAAAATATTTTCAATAACAGTGGATTTCAGAGTATTTTAAGAAATGTCAAATTCAATAACAGTGGATTTTAAATGAGTTTTTAAAATTCATGTTTCAATAACAGTGAATTTGTCATTTTAATACAAATCAACTGAAACTCTCAGGTGAATATATACCCTTAGTTTCAAGCACTTGTTTGCTTTTTAACATACTCAGTTTCAAGCACTTATTCATAGTGCAAAAAACATAAGTAACAAAAAAAAATTAACAATCATCACAAAACTAAATAAAAAGAGAAACCCATAAACTATTTTATTTTATTTTTCCTTTTTTAATATTAACACTTCCCAATCCATACAAAACACCACAATAGTTATCCATGCAGTCCCTCTCTTTCATCTTCATGAACACACGCGACGTCACCAAACTATCCGACCCCGCCTGATGCGACATCCCGACTCTTCCCACACCAAGAAGCTCCGCTACTTTACTCAAACCACCATAGAGATCGCTACGAAACTCCATCAGGTGTTTGATATCATACACCCTCGGGAAAAACTCCTACTGCTTCTCAGGCAGATCCTTCCCCGGTGAGGAGCTTCAGCAAGTAACCAAAATCGTATCCGCAGTGAAACGTCGCCCAATGTATCCTCTCGTCGAGCACCACTCCTGATCCCATCAGAAGGTCTCAGAATCGTACCGGCTCGATTCCGGATCGGTTGTTTTCAGCGAAGTCGATGCCTAATCGGCAGGACCGGTCCTGGGCAAAGCCTAACGAAACATTGGCCTTAGGCCCCCAAAAATTTTGGAAAAAATTACGTAAAAAAAGCCCCCAAAATTTTTTTTATTATTACTTTGTCAAAATTTAGTTCTTAGGGCTCTCCTTCCTATTCTAAGAAGAAACCTAAAGATTCAAAAAATGATGTACTGCCTGAATGTTTATAATTTCTAAGGCCAAAATAAGATTACCTCCCAAACCCCACAAACTTATAGAACATGAAACAAAAAGCATAAAACAGAACATTACTAATAAAAACATTGGATAACTAGCTGTTCGAAATCTTTCAAAGACGCAAGTTAAAGAGCTAAGTCTGGTGGTTACATAGAGCATATAAAAGTATCTTGATTATTTTACATCACTTAAGCTCCTTGATTCTAAGTTATTTTAAAAGACTTAAACGCTTTACCCATTCCTTCTACTTCCTCCTCCTTCCTGCAACCAAAAAAGTACAAGACCATTGGATTCTTCAGAACAAAACCAGTCCAAATCAGAATTAAACTTCTTCAACCGGATTCAACAAATTAGATCATGTCCCTGCTCTAATTTGTTACAAGAATTTTTTACTCCAACCCTTCTCCAAGGTTCTCACTTCTCAGGTTTGTTAGTTTAACTCAGCACATAACATATATACAAGAGACGTGTGTCAACCGAAGATGATAGACCATATACCTTCAGGTTCTTTTGCGTTTCACAGGTTTCATATCGTTGGAAATGAAACTAATCACTTCCTTCAATGTTGCTTTCCTTCCTGCTTCGAAATTCCAAAGTTCTGGGGTGCTGTATCGACCACTTGGATTATACTCATCCATTTCCTCCAGAGCTGTTTTAACAGCGTCGTGCACCTCTTCTCCCCACTCGCCTTTAAGCTTCTTCAGCTTCTCATCCTCTTCGTCGACCACTTCCTGTTACCGTGAAAACATCCAACACCATTACTTGCTGCTGACTTAACAAACATATGGATAAAAGTACCAACATTGACAGAAACACTGACAGTACCAACATCCCCCAAATGCTTCATCACTTGTAATTTGCCTTTCAGCTCCTGGATCTCCATTTCCAGTGTCTGTCTGGTGTCTAGCTGTGTCTTAAGCTCAAGGATCTTGCCCATAGCCTCATCTTTTTGCCTCTGGGTTTCAGTAAGGGGAAAATTTAAAACTCAAGACACAAACGAGGGAAGGCTTTTGACACACAGTTTGAGTTGTGTACCTTATGCTCTTCCAAAAGCCTCAAAACGTTCTGGTCAGCCTTCTCCTGCTCATGGGAGGCTAACTTGAGGGAAATGTTCATAGCATCATTCTGCCAAACCAAGAAAATACAAATCATTATTAGTAGCTCGGAAAACATTGATCTATACATATGCACAGACGAATTGTTTCCTGTATATGACAGTGACTATGGACTGATTATTACCTTTTTCTTCTCTTCATCCAACTTTTGTCTCTCCAGTTCAGTTAGTGTTTCCTTTTTCTCCAACTCTTTGGACCAGTTCTTTAGTCTCAGCATCTTTGCTTCCAGTTCATTGCTTAGCCTCTCTTTATCTTCAAGGATCTTCTGGATACTGCGAATCGACATCTGATGCATCTTCTTTGTTTCTGAGGAGATAAATTAGAGGCAATAATCAGACACCCTAAAAAACATGCTAGATGAATGATAAACATATTAGTTTTTTTTTTTTTCAGTTAAAAACCTTCTGCATAAGCTTCGTCCAAGTTTTTCTTCTGGTCCTTGACCCTCTTCAGTAACATAGCCGTCTCGTTGTAACTGTACTGAACCTTGTTCAGATCCTCATTAGTCATAGCGATCATACTCGAGAGTTCTTCAAGAACACTGTTTCTATCCTCAGCTTTTTCTTGAGAGATATCTGAAACGGTTCTTAGCTTCCCCTCCTTGGAGAGGTACTCACCGATGGGTCCTTCAGAGTTATAGTCTTCCGCACGTGCGCACCATCCATAAGCCTTGGACTCAGAATCTCCCCTCTTCTCTACCCACTCCTTTTTGCTGCAGCCTTCCCTCTCAAACTCCTTCTCAAGCTCTGTCGCACTCGCAAACCCACTCCAGTCGCTGTTAAACTCAGCAACAACCGCAACCTTTTTATATGTATCTATGTATTTTTATCGTATGTATAAATATACACTTTGATAAAAAAAACACAATCTTTTTGAACCAAGAACACATTCACATCAACAGGCTTGAACCTAGAAAGACGCTTCAACCAATACCCCGAATCGAGTATAACCTCCTTGTCGTCATCAGTTTCTTTCAAAGGATTCATCACAATCCCCATCCACGGCCAGACGTAAACCTCACCCGGTTTTGGTTCTGTCTCTTTTAACTGAGGGCGTCGTGGAAGAGGCTCTGCATGACCACTACCAGCAAGTTCGGTCTCTAAGTACTTAGCCAAGGCGAGATGATTAGCCTTCTGTTTAGCACTTCTGCTGACGGATCCTTTGGAGACACCAGAAGCATGCGCCATCAGCTCCTTGTATTTGTAGTCTTGCTTCTTCTTGCCTGAACAAAAGGGGCATCTCAGCGTTCCGTTCACCTTCTTAACCTTGTAATGCCCGGTTTGGAGTTTCAGGTAGGGTTTTTGGGAGTAGTCATCGATCTCTGACTCGCTGATCTCGGACTCTTCATCAGGTGGAGGTGGAACATCCATCTTAAGCAATCAAGAGGATGGATTATAAAGAAAATCAGAAAAAAACCGAATCACTTTTATAAGGAAGCAAAACTTCACAGGAAAGTTCATGCAGCAAAAGGTTTGCTCTGATCATTCTGAAGATGAAGCTAAAGGAAAGGCCCAAAATAGACTCAATTTCCTAGGAAAATGAGTTCGCTAATATCGAAATCACAGGAGCAAGCATTATATAGAGAGTCTGTTACGATAAGTAACCTAACGAAAAAATGCGAAGAATATACAGAGGAAGTGAGGTAAAGCGTTAAAAGCAGAGGAAACACAGTACGAAATAGATTTCACTATGAAGACGAATGCATAGAGAAAACTGGAGCTTACTAGCGACGGGGAACGAGATGTAAAACACGGCGATTGATGAGGAGAGGAGAGTGAGGACTGAGGGATACGAAAAGTTAGGGCTCAAGAGTGAAGGGAGAGGGATTTTAGCACGATTAAAAAAGAGTAACTAATGTCAAGAGTGGGCTTCGAACCCACGCCCTTTCGGACCAGTACCTGAAACTGGCGCCTTAGACCACTCGGCCATCTTGACTATTGCCTGACTGTTATTAATAAAATATATAGAGTGTATCTGATAAGTAAGGGTTATGTATAATATCACGTGTCAAGTTTGACTAGAACGTGTGGGTCAACTGTCCAATGTACATATATAAATAAGCTTAGTGTAGGGTGAAAAACACTGGATCATCGCCCCCCTAATCATCGCCATTCTCGAATTAAATTACTGATTACGCAAAAAAGGAACCTATTTGCCTCCGAACCAACTCTCTTCTTCTCTCCATCAGATCCGTTCTTCCTTCCCTCGTTATCGAACCTATTAGATCGCGAGTTGAAGGTTCGGTTACGAGGAGGAAGAAAGGTTATTCTTTGATCTGATTTCACAAAGGAGAGTTTTTGGCTGATTCATAAAAACACCATGGACGTTCCTAGCTCTTGGGATGCTTTACGCAAACAGGTAATTTTCTCGTGTGTTTTTTACTCTAACCTTCTGGGTATCTACTAAATCGATATCCTTCTTCTGGGTCTCAATCGAATTGAGGAATTGATTGGCTATTTCTTGTTGGCTCAATCTCACAAAGATGAGATTTTTATTCTATTGGATCTAACTGTAGTGTCAACGATAAACTTTAAAGGAAGATGCTTTTGTGTTTTCTGCGTTTTGATTTTGACAGGCTAGGAAGATTGAAGCTCAGCTTGACGAGCAGATGCATTCATATCGCAGACTCGTTTCCACAAAGGCTCTGATAAAGTCAGATGGTGCAGAGAGTGACCTTGAAGCTGGGATTGACTCACTGCTTAGGCAACTGCAACAAGTTAATGCTCAGATGCAAGCTTGGGTTTCTTCAGGTGGTTCAGAGATGGTCTCTCATACTTTAACTCGTCATCAGGAGATCCTTCAGGATCTGACACAGGTATGTATGATCCTTAGATAATTACTTAATCTCTTAAGCTTGGGTTGATGAGGTTCTGATTAGCAATGCAATGAATGTTAGACTAGTTTATGACTCAGCCTTTGTTGTGGAATGAGCCTTGTTCCTGTATGTATGACTTATTCAAAATGCAGGAGTTTTATCGACACCGATCAAGTCTTAGAGCGAAACAAGAGCATGCTTCACTTCTTGAGGACTTTAGAGAATTTGATCGGACTAGGTTAGACTTAGAAGATGGGGATGGCTCTACGGAACAAGCCTTGCTCAAAGAAAACGTGGGAATCAACCGCAATGCAGCTCAGGTAAATAAAATCCTTGTTATAGACTATGCAGATGTATCATACATTTAGATGTGCTTTATCAGTTTAGTTGAAGACCACCATAGCTTATGTGAACTTATTGTATATAAACGGTGCAGATGGATGGTGTCATTTCACAAGCTCAGGCAACACTTGGTACACTCGTGTTTCAGCGCTCAACTTTTGGAGGCATCAACTCTAAGCTTAGCAATGTCACCAGCCGTCTACCCACGGTACAAAGAGCTTTCCTTTCTCTTATTTGCATACTCTTTTGCTCTTTGCTTTCTTTCTGTGTGGATATCATATGTATACCTGACTCTGCAATGCCATGGTTAAACCCACTCTGCAGGTGAACACTATTCTGTCAGCGATAAAGAGGAAAAAGTCAATGGATACAATCATTCTTTCACTAGTTGCGGCTGTATGCACGTTTCTCATATTCATCTACTGGTTAACCAAGTAAAAAATTTCAATTCATCTCTCTGTTGGGCCACGTCTGGTTTTCCCATGATGTTAATTTGTTATGTGATCATCCATCGGTGTTCTAGTAAAGAATCTAAAGATCAAAAACATAAATATTTTGTGTACAGCAAAACTTCATTTCCTATGTTTTGCAGTTTTGACGAGCTTATACAACCATCTGTTTCTTTCATCTGATACTGGATTTTTGGCTCTGTAGCAGTGTTGTGGCTTTGAGAATGATACAAATATTTGAAATCAATCTGGCTTCAATAAAATTCTAGTCATAAATGATTCATACCTGTCACACGAATGTAATCTAATACTCGAATTCATCTTATTGCTTAAGAATGTGACAAGAAGAAGACAATGATCGCTAGAGTCTCACTATCAGCGTCCTTTGAAATGTTGACAATGAAGTTAATGACAAGCTTAAAATTAAACATGGTTGCTTCTTCCTTCTCAAGCTAATCCACTGTCCCCCTGTGCAAATGGACCAAACCTGCCATCAGGCTGCTATTTCGAATGAAAACAAGTAGAGACAGATCATCATCAGAAAGTGTCTGATGGTTATAAATGGTCTGAATGCGTGTAGAAGAGAGAGACATCTGCTTTCATTCCTTATACAGAAGTATTCAAGCACTTTCATTGGTTGCTAACAGAACTGGATATAATATTTCAGACATAGTTAATCACATGTAACAAAAATCATATAATGTGTCTTTTTGGTGTTTGAAGGATGAAAACTCAAATAAAACTGTGCTGAATCAGTTTGTTGGCGCAACGATCCTGCAATCCAAACACATACACAGAGATTAGTCAGTCAATACCGAACTAAAACACAGACCTAAAGAGAGTTCGAGCATAAACTGTGTGTTTGAAAAGATTACTTACTCAAGTGAATGATTTTCAGCTCTCAGGCTTGCTTTTCACTAATCCACTCAACAAAACTGTCGAGAACCAATGGCCATGCAAGCTCTGGATTGTATTCCGTCATCTCCGGGAAACTTATCTGTATAAACACTGTCTAGTTAGTTGATGAAACTGCCAAGTAGGGAACTAAAAAGACCAGGAAACATACCTCATTGCAGAACCTGTAAAAGCCCATCCATTGATCCATGTTTATGACTTTGTAGTCGTTTTGGATCTGTGAAACAAAACTCAGATGATGATAACATTGCGAGTAAAACAAAAAGGCGTTATTTTAAAGTGATGAAGACCTTTAAATACTCGACAAAGTAGTCAACTTGGGCTCGGAAAGTAGATCCCATGACAATATCCAGAAGTTGACATATAGTCTCTATGTCTATGCTCTTCTGTTTTTCCTCTGCATTAGTAAACAAAGGTCATATAAACATAAAAATGTGATCCGTGAAATAAAAAATCCCATGCAGAAGCTGGAGTTAATATTACCTGTTAAACAATAGCGGAAGGCATAAGCATAGAAATCTGCAAAATTTGATTGCCGCCTGACCTTAAAGAGATTAAAAAAAAAAAAGGAAGAAAAGCTTAAGCATGACTCAATGCTCAGAAGATGCCAACCAAACAATATATGAAAAATGAAAACGAAAGAATAAAACTTTGAACCTCTTTCTCAAGCTCGGGAAGGGCTTTCTTCAGTTTACTGAGTGTATCAGCTCTTAAAGCCTTAAGACCTCTTCTCCACTCCTCCTACAGATGCACAGTAAGTTAATAAAACAAAAAGGAAAAAGAACCAAACTCAATTCGAGTATCAGAAAAAAGTGATCTCACCTGCGTAAAGTAACCTTGTTTCTCAGCTTTCATTTTCCTACAATGTAAGAAGAGTAAATGTAAATATTGCTAAAAGAAAAAGAAAAAAAAAAAGAGATGTATTTAGAAAGTTTTAATGGATGGATATGATAGTAATAAGTACCAAGCAAGCATCAAGATTCTGATATCAGTATGAGGCACTTCCAAGTTGGAGCATAGCTCCTCTATTCCTTCAGGGCTAACATATCAGAAGCAATGAATGTTATGGCGGGAAGTGGATATAACAGAAACGAAGTAACTTCGTACACTCAATGGCACGCACACTAGGAAGAAACCGAGATTGAAAAGATCAAAATGGAAACTTACTCGATGAGGTTGGAAGATGTATTGGCGTATTGATTAAACAAATGGTCTATTCGATCCATCTCTTTACTCGTCGCCTTACTCGGACCTGAACCATTAACAAAAAAGTCAGAAAAAAGTTGATTTCAAAAGTGAAGTCTTTTTTTTCGTCAAAAGATCAATTGGAAGTGTTCACTTGTTTCAAAGGATTCGTCTTTAGTCATTAATCAGCACACATCACAGAGAAATCAACTTTTCAGCATAATTAAACATAAATAAACCCTAGGAAGATTCCGTTAAATCGAACGGGAAAGAGAGAGAGAGAGGAACCTGAGCGAAAGAGATCGGTGGTGGAAGACGTGATTGAATCAGACTTCTTCTTCGATGCTGCAGAAGACGGAGAGAAGAAGTAGTAATAAATAAGCAGAGAAACACAGAAGAAGAGGAAAGAGTACCACCACCACCACCACCACCACCACCACCACGAACGAAAGCTTCTAGATGAGGAAAAGAAATCTGAGCGACGGACGATTGGTACCGCAACCTTTTTATATGTATCTACCTATCTATGTATTTTTATCGTATGTATAAATATACACTTTGATAAAAAAAAAAAAAAAAAAAAAAAATAAAAATGTATACAAAAAAAAAAAAAAAAAGCTACGGGCTAAGCTATCCGCCTGCTTGTTCTGCGTTCTTGGGACATAGATAATCTCTGCACAGGAAAAACTCTCCTTCAAGCTGTTTATATCCTCCAAATAACTTGCAAATGCTGGCTAATCCTCTGGTGTTGAAACCATCTTCACCAATTGAGAAAAATCCATTGCAAACGTAACCTGAAATTGTCGTAAGTTTTTCATACATTCCATTGCCCATAACAAAGCTTCCATTTCTGCATGAAGTATCTTTTCTTACATATTTAGGTTATTAAGTAAATATATTATTAATCTCCACATCACATATTTCTTTGTTATATATATTATTTATTTCATATTTATATGTTATTTAATTCTTATTTAATATTTTGTTATAATATTTATGATTATAATTTTTTTTACAATTTTAAAGTAAAGCTAATTAAAATACTCATTGCTTTAAATAAGACAACTTAAAAAAATTATATGTGTTAAATACACTGAAAATGTTAAATATAATATTAAATATAATATTATTTGTCTATAAATTTTTAATGTTAAATATAATATAAAATATCAATATATAATAATTAATTTTACTTTTTGTTATATTATATATATTTTTATTTTTATATAATATTTGAAAAATTAGGATGAAATATTTTGAAAGATTGTTTTTGTTTTAACATCATTATTTATATTTAGTATATATTTTAGATATAAAAAATTGAAGTTTCTATTAATCTTTTAGTAATCATGTCTAACTATTTATTAAAATTTTAAATATTCGATACTAATATTTTTTTTTAAAACATTCTGTTATTTTATTATTTGAAGAATAGGTAAATAGCCTTAATTTCATATATATGTGTATATATATATATATATATATATACATGTTCATAAAAAATCATAAAATGTTTAATCACTTTGAATATTTAAATATGTAAATTATGCCAAAAAGTTTTTCAATAATTTTTCGAAATTTTGAAACTATAATATATTTTAATATAGCCAGAAACAAAATATATAAACCAATAGGATATTGTCTTAATTTGGGTCATTTTTCTGAATATATAATCCAATAAAATGTAGATCTTTTGTCCGCACTACGCGCGGATTATGTATTTTTAATTTATTCTCTATATATTTAAATTGCTTAGCAAAGTTTGAAAGACAAAAGTTGAGTTTTAGATTTTATAGAGAAGTAGGAATTTAAGAAAAAACAACGATAAAATTGTTTAAAATGTAAATAAATCCAGGTATCAAGTTGTGTGAGAAAGAGATTAATAATCCGAATGACGCATGAATTAAAGTCACTATTTGCTGCATACTTTTGCATGATCTCTTTTTCGCCCTTTGAAGGGCTTTATGTAATCAATTGATTTGTTGAAGTAGAAATTTGTTGCTGGTGAGGAAGTGAGGAGTAGTTTGCCTGAAAAATATTGGATATTATTGTTCTGTTGATAAAAAAAAAAAATAGATCTGTATTATAATGTGTTTAAAAAAATTATTTACCTTGGAAAAGTTTAAGAATTATGCTTGTGATGATGACAACTTTAAATAGAGGTGTATGTATGAAGAGAATTATGATTTCGTTTTTCGCTATTGTGTTAGACTTACCTGTTCAGCTCTAAACCAATCTTAGTTTGGGTTTAGGGTTTATGATTTATGATTTAGGATTTGAGTTTAAGATTTAAAGTTTAGGGTTTAGGGTTTAGGATTTAGGGTTTATGATTTAGTGTTTGGGTTTAAGATTTAAAGTTTTGGGTTTAGGGTTTAGGATTTAGGATTTAGGGTTTATGATTTAGTATTAAGGTTTAAGATTAAAGTTTTGGGTTTAGGGTTTAGATTTTAGGATTTAGAGTTTAGAGTTTTGGGTTTAGGCTTTAGGGTTTAGATTTTAGGATTTAGAGTTTAGAGTTTTGGGTTTAGGCTTTAGGGTTTAGATTTTAGGATTTAGAGTTTAGAGTTTTGGGTTTAGGCTTTAGGGTTTAGATTTTAGGATTTAGAGTTTAGAGTTTTGGGTTTAGGCTTTAGGGTTTAGATTTTAGGATTTAGAGTTTAGAGTTTTGGGTTTAGGCTTTAGGGTTTAGATTTTAGGATTTAGAGTTTAGAGTTTTGGGTTTAGGCTTTAGGGTTTAGATTTTAGGATTTATGGTTTATTGTGTAGAGTTTGGGTTTAGGGTTTTAGATTTAGGGTTTAGATTTTAGGATTGGGGTTTATGGTTTATTGTTTTGGATTTAGGGTTTATGATTTTAGAGTTTAGGTTTTTAGAATTTAGAATTTTGCAGATTGCGATAATTGATGTCGGTGTTGTTTTTTTTCCAGCTATTTCATTTTTTTATTTTTATTGCATTTCTAATCTATTCCTACATGGCATTTTGGTTGGTTACGAAGAGTGTGGTGAATTTAACCATTCACCGTAGGGGTGAACATAAGTATTGTTCTTTTTATAATATTTCTATTTCATTTTTTTTTTTCGTCTTTGCCTAGACTATTCTTTTGTTTCAGTTAAAATGAGAAAATTAAGTTACATTATGAGTTAACGTAAGTAGTTGAAACTTGAAACTATAATCATTGTCCACATGTGTTTGGTTTTTGGTTGACTATTGTGTTAACTAATGTATTGTGTAAATATGCAGAGTACGATTTTAGTAAGGAGATATGTAAATCGATTTTGTGGAGTGAAAATAGTTTATAATCTTTGTCTTACATAGACGAATGGAATAGTTGTTATTGGAGTAGTACATAATAGTTGCTAGGCTTTGAAGTATTATTTTAAGACTGAGCACATATCAAATAAAGTATATGAATTTTGTTATTTGTTTAATTGGAGAGCATTGATGGTTGTAACGCTTGTTTATATTGTTTGGATGGCATAATATTATAGCTTTACTTGCTTGTAAAACGGATGAGTAACACTCAAGTTTTCGAACCCGTACTCCATGCAATGTATCTCATTTTTGGGTTGTTATTTTGCCCTAATATTTTTTTTGAACCAACTCCCTATTGATCCATAACACACACAGTACACTAAAAACTGTTTAAATTGCATATGATAAATTTAATTTGTTTTTCTAAGTTCATGTTGTAATTAAATTAGATTTTGTTGGTTTGAGTTGAAAAAACCACTAACATTTTTTTTTAATGAAAACACAAAATAAATAAATAAAAAATTTAAAAATGTAATGGTTTATATTTATTATTTTGATTTTTATTTCATTTTGATATAGTTGAGGAAATCTAAATTAAGAATAAGTAATACTCTTTTAAAGAGTTTCAAATTATAATATAATTGCACTAATTATCTTTCTCACGATAATAAATTAATCCAACTCCAAGATAAATAATTTGAAATATGATCTAATGTCATAGAATTATAAAAAGTTGTATTTAAAAGTACTATATAAATAGTTTCAACCAAAGTTAAATAAAAAAATTATAATGAAATTTGATTTAACTTTTAGTGTTTTAATAATTTTGTTTTGTAGGCTATTTTAGCATTTGTTGAACTCTGTTTTATAAAAAAAAATATTTGCTGGGAATTTTTTTCATGCTATTTGAAAATATTTTTATAGATTAAGTTTTATAAATTAATAGAATATTAAATTTCTAGCAGAATTTTACATGACTTGCATACCACATCATATCAAATAATTTACTTCAAATAAGTTAGAGTGAACCAAACCGTAATTTAACCGAAATAACTTAAAGATCAACCAAACCGCATATAAATGTTTTCTGAAAATTTGTTTTTCTCTTCAAAGACTAAACTAAAAGAAGCAACCAATTTCCTAATCATTTCAGTGTTGGTTGTATTGTCGCTGCGTATTAAGAAATCTCCAATCTCCCTACATTTACTGTAAATGAACTGAAATGGAGTAAGAAAATGATCCAACTCAACTTCATATATTATTTCATAATCTAGTTTACTCCATAAGTGGAGTAATCTATTTTTTTTGTTTGTTCATTAATTCATTATGAAGTAAAATATAAAATTGAGTTGGAGTTATTTCACTCTATATTCAGTTTTGGAAGAAAAAAAATGGAGTTTTACATTCAAGATATTTTTAGTATTTGTTTGATGTTGTTGATGATCTAGAAAGTTGAATTGTAGCGGATGTGGTACTTTAGAAGAAAAAAAATTAATGTCTCATGTTGTTTTAGTTTGTTTGCTATAGTCCAAAATTACAGATTCTTGTTTTCAGGATGAAGACTAGACGTGTAAGAAGTTTGTACAATTTAATCAAGTTCAGTTTTATTGTAAAAAGATATTTGATCGATGCAAAAGAAACAAACGATCTTTAAACAGCATCGACAAGAAATAGCGCTAAAACTTACTCAACTATTTTATAATCTTATCATTTGGCAATATAAGTAAAAGTATTAGCACTAGGCTAGGCAAATAAAGCATAGCAAGTGATGAAAGAGTGAGCGATAAGATAGCAATGGGATGGCGAACACTCAACTGAGTCCCCTTATTGCGTGGTCTCTCCTGTTATATTCAACCATTTATTTTCAGTATATAAGAGATGCGAGACACGTAAAATAGGAGGATTTCATAAAATACATAAACTATATAAAAAGATCAGATAACTAAGAGCGGCCAGCTTGTTCAGATTTTAAATGGAAAGTTGGATGTTGTTGACAAACGAAAGACCAACATTAGACATACATATATTACTTGATATTGAGAACGCGTTTGAGATCAGAAAGCACTTTCATGTCGCTGAAGGATAGTTTATCCTGCAGAAGAAGAAAAAAAATCAAACTTGAGTTAATTAACAGAAAAGAATGGTTGAGAAAAGGATAATATATAATTTGAATAAGGTAGATTATGGGGTTAAAGGTGGACCTTGTGATGATCTCGGAGGGCAAAGAGAGATCCCCTAGAAATACGAGTGACAAGGATATCATCACTAGTGTCATAATGGCTTCCAAAGCTAAGTGCTTGTCTCTTTTCTTCCGGGTTTGATGATGCAACAATCTGTGTGTTTAGCAAAAAAAAAAAAAAAAAAAAAAAAAAAAAACCAAATTTTATTTATTGATTGTTTTGAATGATAAATAAAAAATAATTATCTACCTTGATAATGACGGTATCGCCTAGACTAGCAACATCGACGGGTTGGCGGTGTTTCTCAATCCATGCAATACGTCCTAAATCCAGACAACCAGCAGTCCGGACATAGGATATGGGAACTCCTACCTGAAAACCAAATAAATGATTTGAATTAACAAGTGTAAAAGAAGCTTGCAAATATGAATAGTTGACCTTAATGAAACCCTCAACAACTAAGACACCGAGGACAATAGGGTCTTCCTTGCTGAACACAGCTTTGGGTAAGATGCTGAGGATGCCTGGGAAGATTGCTTCATCCTCCATTATAGGGTCCTCTCCCAGCTCTTCGATATGTTCTTTGAACTGGTAATGCAGCCTTTCAAGCATACCACCACAGATGACTTTGACTTGCAACTGTTCCGCAAGTTGAATTGCCTCAGGAGTAACGTCCACATCAAAGGCCAAGATAGTGGAGAAGTAGCGTTTCCGGTCACTCATTTCAAAGGCCTTCCAGATCTCCACAGGGGTGATCGTTCCTAAGTCCAGAGCTCCAACAGGAATCTTCACGGTCGGGGATTCCAAGAACTCGACCAATTCATTCAAGGAATAAGTGGTAGAAGCTACAGCAAGAACACCCTCGCCACTTCTCTTAAAATCCATAATATAGATTTCTTTTCCAAAGCTTTCAGACTCCTCCTTCAACAACAGCAACAACATAGACGGGGGTAAATATAAATCCAACAAAATCTTTTTTTTTTTTTTAAATCAAAATTAAGAAAACTGGAATCCAAAATTTACCCTCCCAGAGCTTTCTTCTCCAGAATAATTAGGTATCGTACCAACATCTCGATCCATTAACCTAGTCACACTTCCATAGGAAAAAAAAAACAACGAATCAAATCACTGGAATTCAATTCACTGAATGACAAATTTAAAGGCAAAAATATCATACTCGTCACTCCGATTCGCCATGAATGGTTATTGTTGGTCGGTGAAGAAATCCAGCGGCGGAAGGAATTTATTTGTCTGACGATGCACTTTCCCCTGAACTATACTACTACACACAGTTTTATTAAGGCCCTTGGGCCCAACTTCCAAGTTTACCTATGGCCCAACAAATCCATTACCCAATCATATAGGTAATGCACACCAACGGTATGATCGAAAGTCTCTTAGAGATCATTTTAGTAAACTTGAGATTGAATGAAGTTGAAGAGGATTTGGAAATAAATGAATATATTTCTGTTGATTGTAAAGTAACCAGAGATACAAGTGTTTACATACCCGGTACAAGCCGGTTCTAACTAAACCACTATCTAAATGTGTAAACCGAGTGGAAAATTTGTTTACCATGGTTGAAAGGACAATTGTCGCTGGGTATGAGGATACTCTTATCATGTTGCAGCGGAACACAAAAGTGATATCTGACTTGTCAATACACCACCAACACAGTGAAATTGGAACTCCTACCAAGCCTCTTTTTTCAGTGTCCAAGGTGTGGATAGGGCCAAAGACATCCACAGAAAAACGTCCAAGTGAGAAAAGGCTTACAAGAGGAAACAGAACAGCACCACACTAAACAAGAGAAACTTTTGAAGTGTTAAGTTCAAAGACAAGCGCTTTTGCTTCTGGATGACGGGGCAGTATAAGTTTTGAAAGAGTTGCTGGCTATTTTACACAGTTTCTATTCTTAAGTGGCTTACTCTTCTAAACGAACAAGATCGGAATAAGATCAGAATATTCTGTATTCGGTCATCAACTAAATATATAAAAGATAAAACTTCCTGTCCATTGGGATGTACCGTAAGTATTCAACCAAAACATTACTAGATAACGTCAACCACAAACAAATTTGTTAAGGCTAGTCAGACTAAAAACACCATTCTAACATTACTTTGATTCTCATTGCATCCCAAATCCTCTGCAGTTTTCCTCTTCAGCGACAAACTCAAGCCAAAACTTCATGTTCTCAAAGGTGTCATATGGTGGGAGTTTGAGACTATACAAACATGTGGCAGATGTTGGATATTCTTGTTCAATTTTCAAAATCTGAAGCTTTCTCGATAACCCCCCAATTCCTCCATGCGGTAAATAAGAAGTCGATGTCCAAAACTTCAGTAAGTTCATCTGCTGTTCCTTACTCATCCCCTCAACTACTTCCCAAAACCACAAAATCTGTTTATCAGTGGCTTGATATCCATAGCCCTCTCCTCCATAGATTGTATGATTTTTCCAGTCTTCTATCCTGATTCCAACTTGATCTCCCCCAAAAATGAGATCCAAATCTTCCAAACTCAAGACTTGGAAGAATGACTTATGAGGTGAAGAACCCAAAAGCAAATCAGTGAACCCCTTTGCAAAAAAAGATGACTGTTTGGAGATAGTCTTCACAAACCTATGTTGTAGATAAAGATGCACATACTTGGCTACATTTTCCATTGTAACATCTGTTGAAGATCCATCTTCACACAGGTCCTCTAAGGAGTAGACATTTTTCCCTGTCTGAATATCAATCTCAAATGTCAAATCTTCAAGACCATGTCCTTCTAACATTGACTTCAAAGTCTTGTGCAGCTCTGGTTCAGTTTCTTTTATGTCTTCTAAGCAGATTACCACTCCAGCAAGATGTAAGAAAAAGGCACTGTCGAGAAACACATTCAGTTGCATGTTGTGGATCAGTGCAAGACCCATCAAACGACCTGCAAACTCAAACTGTTCCCATTCAACGAATACTGCATTGGATGACAAAAAAATCAGGGTTAATTTTGGTATCAATTATTACAAAGCCTCTAATCAGGGTTAACGGTTACTTACTTGGATTGGGAGAGAATCTTCTTGTAAAGTCAGAACATGGAACATGGAATGGATGAACAACTTCTACTTCTTCCTCAACTTCTACTTCTTCTACTTCTACTTCTACTTCTTCCTCAACTTGTACTTCTTTAGAAATGAAAATCTCATTAGATACAAGCTCGAACCATTCCCGAGTAACGCCATCCCCGACGCCTTGTTCATCTATAAACTCTACAGAAATCCCGTGTTGGAGTGACTCAGAGCTTGCATCACTTATTTGCTGGAACGATTCTGCTAATAGATTATCCCTGTGAATTCTGATAATCTTCTTGTTGAAGTGATTCGCGTTAGGAACCATCATCAACATCGCTAAATGCCTCCTAGCTTCGAAGTTAGTCAGCTCCTTCTACTCATTTAACCACTGGTGGTTAGTACCCTTCTCTGCAAATCTGATGACAAGACTGCAGAGTGAAGCCCTTCTAGTGCTTAGAACACCAATAAGTTCTTCTTTACGAAATTTGTAGAAGCCACTAGACAAAGCAATAACAGAGAAATGACGTGACGTTAACTGTGATTCATCCTCCAAAACTTTCCCCAAAGATGTCAATAGTTCAGCAAACACCTCAGCATGTGTCATATTTTCAAGAATGGTAGTGTTCTGAAGTAGAATAGCTACCTCGATACTAAACGAGACGACAGCCCTTGTAATGAACGACTTCATGCCCTCGCCGCAGGTGGAGACACAATCTGACATGGATGCGAACACATTCCAGCAGGCCAAGTAGAGGTTCTTCTGGGGGCGGACTTTCTTAAGCAAGCTACAGAGGTCGAGTATTATGGGTAGGATGTAAGTGTGCGACGTACTGGGCAATTCTTTGCATTGTGAATGGAATCTTTGGCAAATTCTTCCTTGAAGGAAGAGTATAACATGGCAAGAGCCGTTGGAACTGAGGAAGCTGTAGATATTCAAAAGCTAACTTGTCATCGTACCAAGGAATGTTGTGAAAGAACAAGTTGAGCTTGTCACTGATTTCATCGTTGTCAACACCCAGTCCTTGGTACACTCTGCACACAGTGTCAAGAAGAGAATCAACCGCAGGCCAGGGATTAGGACCAACAATCAGAAACACCAAAGTGTTCTTTTCTATGGAGCAATCGCAGAGAAGCTGGTGGCTTTGTAACTGTCTACCGCCGTAGACTAATGCGCACTGCTCAAACCCTGGAATCTTCTTATTAATCTTGATTCTAGCCATTATATCACTCACTCTGTCCCTTCTGCTTGCTTCAATCAAGATAACATCTCCACTTGGTAAAACCTTAAGGAAGAAACTGAACCCTGAAGAAGAAGATGGCGATGAAGGCGACGACATCTTCCACGTAAGAGTATTTGCGTGTGATACATACATCTTTTCCTGAGTTCCTGTTACCAATAACCTGAAACAAACAAACAAACAAAAGACATCAATTAGTTAGATTAAGCTGACTAGCAATCAAATGAGGCTACGAGAAGAGGGCAACTCTTAACTACATACACACCCCATTGGGTTGGATAAGCAACACGCATATATGGTTAAATTATTATGAACATTAGACTTCTTCTGACTCAGAACAAGAAAATAAATAAGAAGAATCACACGGCAAAAACCACAAATAAAAAAGTCTCATGGCTTGGCTTGCTAAGTTTCTAGTCCATAAGTTATATATATAATATCCATATAAAACACGCAACCCAGCAACTATGTTTACCAACACACACATTTTTCTTGTCTAGCCTCGTAAACTGATGAAGTAAACCAAGCATATCCAGTAACTACTTTTCCCAAAAAAAAAAAAAAGAACTGTAATCTATAAGTTACACATGTCGGAAGCAATTCTTACATAGATCCCATTAGAAGTTGGGCATTGAACAAGCACAGGGATCATGAAAAGTACCTGATTACCACCATATAATAATAGAATGTATATACATCGACACAAGTGTGATATCAGAAGCAAAAAACACGAGACAGATCATCTAAAATTAGATGGAATCTCTAAGACAAATAGACAGACATGGCAGCACGGAGAAAACGATGAAATGATATACAAAAAGTTTATTGGATTCATTACTGGAATTCGAGCTAAACAACAAGTCAGACATCATGATCAGAAACGAATACAAAGTCCATTAACAGTTGAGTGGTTGAAAAGGAGTTAAAAACTTAACCTCAATGCGCAGAAGTGAAGCTTCCCTAACAGCTTGATTCGGATCGTTTAACATATCTCAAGTAATCTGTCTGATAAACAAGACAATGAAAAGAAAAAAAGAAAGATCATTTGACAGAAAGCCAATCAATACAGCCAAGAAACAAATGTTGACTTTGTACCGGAAAGGAGTTCGGTGGATGCATAAAAGACCAAGGAAACCTTAAGGAACAAAAAGAAAGAAAGTGTTACATCAAAGTTGTCAATGGCAATGGAGGAAGTTATAATAATACTTAACAAGTTTATGATCTCACCTCTCCATGAGAGTTGTCAACAAACGCAAGCCGCTCCACCACGGCAGCGCGTTCAAGTGAAACGCAACTCTGAATTTTCTTTCCTTTCCTTGAGGAGATCCAGACAACAAACAACCAGCAAAATTCACTTCCGTCGGACTTTCTAGAAGCTTCCAGTAGTTGGTTCCGCCGCTCCACCTCCGCCTCCATGCGCTTCTTCCATGACCTACCACTCCCCATCTGGCTCTCCTCCCTTCGGATATCGTATTACCCTATCGGAACTATAGTAAACATACCAAACCGAATCGATGGACTCAACGTCTCAACGAACAGAGAGACTGTATCATTCTGTTTACAAAGAAAGAGTAAAGACGACTAGTTGACTTTTAATACATTTGAAGAACATAAAACGGCAACGTGTTGTTAGCTAAGCTGTACCTGTACTATCATTATGTTTTGGTCCTAACTTAACCGGAGATCGCGATTCATCCGGTTCAATCCAGTTTCGTTATTGACAACACATTTGAACCGCTCACAACAATTCTTTTTTCTTTTCTTTTTTTAATTAAACTAAAAATTCCAAAATTAGACGAGTCTGTCTGCAATTATTAATTTTGGGATAGTTAATTGTCGACTAAACCAAATGTAATTATAAACTTTCACTAGAGACCAACCTGTCTGAGTTTAAGGGATGGGGGGAGATATTCAATGGCGAATTTATTACGTTTCACATTTGCTCCTTCGTATTTGCAAGTTTTCGGTTTTAGCCCTAAAGTTTCCAAATGTGAATAATTAACCTTTTGAATTTGCAACCAAAACTTATTATTATTCAGTATCCAGCCCCTGTTTTATAAAATTATGTAATCAAAATGTAATATTAACAACTAAATGTAATTTAAAATGGTTATAATTGACTAAAATTAAATGCCAAGACTCGAAATGTGTAATTACACTCTAATAAAGGAGATGAAATGTCTAATTATTTCATTATTTTATAACCAAAGAAAAATTTCTCACTTTTTTTCACCTAATGAGGATTGGATCAAGCGTGAGATTCTAAGTTTATTGTCGACCTTGCTTTGAGTTAATAATATGGAAGAATCGTAATTATACAGTTTAGTGCTTCTGTTGTATAGTTTCGTCGACTATTATTGAAATATAATTCAATCCTTAGAAAGTTAATGTACTATAGTGTTGAATTGTTGTGTAAGGTTCATGTGTTTATACATCTCAAGGTCAATTTCCGACTTGTGTGTTATTCAAACGGTTGCGTTTGCATGAAGATTAGACAAAGTATGTAGAAATGTGATCAGTTTCCTCACAACTAGAATTGATTTTGGTAGTAATTTGTATGACACGTGATAAAATTGGTCAGATCAGTTTAAACTTGAACCAACATTTTCAAAAAGAAAAACGTCTTCTCTAAAAAAAAGGATTTGGGAAAAAAGGAAACAGGGAGAGATTTGAACTCAGGACTTGCCCCCACCAACACAATAACCGCTGGACTACATTGACTTTCAATATTCGTGAGACAATTAAAAAGGTTATAATTATTTCTCTACTTTCTCCGGTTATACCGGATTGAACCAAGAACACGGTGAAGTGGTCTGATCAAATGTTTGTTTGTTCTTGTCTCAAAAGTAGTGGCCTTGACTGTAAACGAAACGAAAAAAAAGCGGCACTTCTCAGCTAAATCCTCTCCTTGGTTCTCTGAACGCACAGTCTTCATCGAATCAGTCACCATGATCCTGTAATAATATCAAGTACTCTGTTTTTGTATATGAAAACTGTAATTCGTTCAATGAAAACAAATGGCTGTTAAAATAGTCTTACAGAGAAAACAATGAACTCCTACAAATAAGCAACTACTTGAACAAGCTTGGACCTAAAGACTCGGTACTGACTTCGTGCTAAACGCACTACTATTATTAACTTAAACAAATAAACACGACAAAGACCAATTCAAACTTCAACGACTTCAAACTTCCAACGGCTCTCATCTCTTTGATTTGCTCCAACAAACCCTCCCTAAACTAAACTTGATCCTCAAGTTTCAGCTTATCCTTAGCTGAGCAAATCCCAAGCTTGATTCTCATCTTCTCGAACACTTCTCTGCGCAAAGGCTTCGTGAAAATGTCTGCAACTTGTTCCTCTGTTCCGCAATGCTCCAAACTCACTTCACCTTCATTCACCAAGTCACGTAGGAAATGAAACCTTACCCCAATATGCTTGCATCTCCCATGAAACACTGGATTCTTTGATAACCTGATTGTGGAAGTGTTATCGCAAAGAATTATTGTGCCTCCATCTGCTTCATACCCCAGCTCCTTCATGACTCTCTTAAACCAGATAGCTTGACACGCACATGTTGAAGCAGCCACATACTCAGCTTCGGTAGTTGACAACGTCACAATGGGTTGCTTCTTGGAGCACCATGCCACTGCTGCGTTGTCTAGCAAGAACACATAGCCTGAGGTACTCTTCCTGCTATCGATGTCCCCTGCGAAGTCACTGTCAGTGTAGACAAGTAACTCTCCAGTTCCTTGTCCATCGTACCAAATACCAAAATCAGCTGACCCCTTCAGATACCTCAACACCTTCTTGACAGCTTGCGCATGTAGCTTTGTGGGACTTGCCATAAAGCGACTCAGAAGACTTACAGAGAACTGAAGGTCAGGTCTCGTGGTTGTGATGTACATGAGGCTTCCAATCATCTGCTTGTAGAGTGTTGCATCTACTCTTTCTCCTTCCTTATTCATATCAAGCTTCTCTCCTGGTAGCATCGGATTGGCAACTGGATTGCAGTCTTCCATGTCAAAGCGCTTCAGGATCTCTCGAGCATACTTCGCTTGTGATATGTGAATCCCAGTTGACATCTGATGCACTTCTAGCCCCAGAAAGTACCTCATCTTACCAAGATCAGTCATGTTGAATTCTTGTTGCATTGATCTCTTAAACTCCATCATCATTGTGAGATCACTTCCTGTGTAAATCAGGTCATCGACATAGACACTAACAATCAAGATGTTACCTTGATCATTGACCTTTAAGAACAACGTCTCCTCGTTCTGTGACTTAGTGAAACCAGACTTCATGAAGTACTCTTCAATGCGGCTAAACCAGGCCCTTGGAGCTTGCTTCAACCCATACAGTGCCTTGTGGAGCTTGTAAACTTCATCTTCTTGTCCCTCTACCACATATCCTTTCGGCTGCTGTATGTAGACATCTTCTATGAGTACACCATGGAGAAAAGCAGACTTGACATCGAGCTGGTATATGATCCATCCTCTCTGTGCTGCAGTAGACAGAATAGTTCGTATAGTATCCATTCGAGCAACAGGAGCATATACCTCAGTGTAGTCGATTCCATGCTCTTGAGAGTATCCCTTTGCTACCAGCCTTGCTTTGCACTTGATCACCTCTCCAAGCTCATTCAGCTTTGTTTTGTATATCCACTTCACGCCAATACACTTCGCTTCATTAGGTAGTGAACAGAGCTCCCAAGTTTGATTCTTCTCGATGGAATTGATTTCTTCATCCATTGCTTCTCTCCACTTTGAGCTCTTCTCTGCTTCCTCAAACGTAGATGGATCTGTTGAGTTCATCTCCACCATGTTAACCTCTTCCTCTTCATCATCTATGTTCTCCACGACATGAACATAGTCCCTTAAGTAACTTGGAGGCCTTCTGATTCTTCCCTCCCTGGCTTCCACCGTATGCTCATTCTGATCTTCTTGTGGTGTCTGACCATTATCATTTCCTTCCTCACCAGCGTCACCTTCTTCATCACTCTCTTCCCAAACCAGATCATCACCACTCCAGGTCAGAGCTTCCTCTGCATCATGATCCTTCTCCCAGTCCCATCCTTTTGTCTCCTCAAATACCACATCACGACTCGTCATCACCTTCTTGGTCTTTGGGTTGTAAAGTATGAACATGCGATTTGCACTCATCTTACTTTCTGCTATCAAGCCCTTCTCTTCATGATAGATTTTGCAGACTCCACTCTGAATGATGATCGTGATTTTCTTCTCCTGCAGCTGTCCCAAGCTCAGAAGGTTGTTCTTTAGTTCTGGTACGTAGTACACATCACTTATCATGTAGCTTGCACCATTGAACATCAGCTTCAGGTTCCCTTTTCCAACAACCTCCATCCTCTTGTTGTTGCCTAGCTTGACTGAATGACTGAATTTCTCATCAAGCGTGGAGAACAATCTCTTGTCTCCGCTCATATGATTTGAGCAACCTGAGTCAAGAAACCATACTTTCTTCCTTAAGCTCTCTTGTCTCTCAGAACCAACCATTAGTGAGTGCACAACGACTTGGTTGCCTGCCTCCTCTTGATGCACTTCATCAATCTCCAGTTCCTCAACAAACGCCATCAGTAGCATCTCTTCATCTTCAAGATCTGCATAATTTGCCTCTTCTTCCCACTTTGGACATTCATTCTGGAAATGACCAAGCTTGTGGCACTTGTAGCACTCCACTGTGCTCTTGTTGAATGCAGTCCTGCCACGACCTCGTCCTCTACCTCTTGCGAAAGACCCTCTGCCTCTGGATCCCATTCCTCTCCCATGTGTGATCTTTAGTACTTGATCATCACCTTTCTCACTCTTCTTAAACTTCTGCTCGTGAACCACCAAAGAACTCTGCAGTTCATCTAATGTGACGGTCTCAATGTCTTTGGATTCTTCAATTGATACCACCACATACATGAACTTCTCACTGAGAGTTCTGAGAATCTTCTCAACCACCTTTGAGTCTGTCATGACCTCACCATTGCTCCTCATTTGATTGGTAATTCCCAACACACGCTTGAAGTATTCCTCAATACTTTCACTCTCCTTCATCTCCAAGACTTCAAAATCTCTTCTCAACTTATGCAGTAGCGATCTCTTCACTCGAGCATTGCCACCATACTTCGATTTCATCGAATCCCAGATGATCTTAGACGTTCTTCTGTCCAAGATCTGCTCAAACGTCACCCTGTCAATGCTCTGGTACAAGTAGTGCTTGACCTTGTGATCGTCAGTCCTGCTGTTCTCCAGTTGCAGGCTCTGTTCTGCAGTCAGCACTGTTGCATCTGCAGGTTCTTCAACACCGGTTTCAATCGTACTCCATAGTCCCTTGGCTCGGAAGAAGTTCTCCATAACTTCACTCCAGTGATCCCAATGTCCATCGAACTGCGGCAGTTTCATTTTGTCGTCTCCCATCTCTCTTTTTCTAAGCACAGAGCTCTAATACCAATTTGTAATAATATCAAGTACTCTGTTTTTGTATATGAAAACTGTAATTCGTTCAATGAAAACAAATGGCTGTTAAAATAGTCTTACAGAGAAAACAATGAACTCCTACAAATAAGCAACTACTTGAACAAGCTTGGACCTAAAGACTCGGTACTGACTTCGTGCTAAACGCACTACTATTATTAACTTAAACAAATAAACACGACAAAGACCAATTCAAACTTCAACGACTTCAAACTTCCAACGGCTCTCATCTCTTTGATTTGCTCCAACAGATCCGGGGGCAGAAGGTAAACACCGTTTCTTCACTTTTGCACAGATTGATTTTGTAAAATAAACCCTAATCCCTTTTATTGTTTTTTTTTTTTTTCAGGAACTTATCACTAAAATCTTCACTGATGCATCAAATTCCAGAGGCATACAAGTAAGAATTTGAGCTATAGTGCATCTACATTCCCTAATTAGAAGACGGATTGATAAATTCCATTCCCTCTTTGCTGCTTTTTTTTTTTTTTTTGTTTTTTTTGGCTTTGTGATTGACATCATATTCCTTCTTATTCAGGCACCAGATGAAGACTGTTTAGGAAAACTACAGCGCATCATAGAGCGAGTTCAGTATCTTCCCAATTTAGAGCATTCGTCTCTGTCTGACGTTTCTGAAGATTTTATCATCATCAGTTACCCGAGACTTCTCGATTGTTCAACTCATGCTAGTGAAAAGGTACACATTTTTTCAATAGTCTTCAATTCACTAATTTCTTGGGTTTTTTTTTCTTTTTTGAAGTACCCAAAGCCTTAGTTTTGAGCCAAAGTTTCATGACAATTACCTAGCCTTTCTTGAGAAAGTTGGTCTCGATTCATTGTACCACGAGGTTCTACTAACAACGTGTGTCATTTCCAAGGTATTATTAACCTCTGTTCTTTTGTAGCAATTTGCAATTTCCTGTTTGGTGTGTTGTTGTTTAATTATTTAAATTCATCTGTTGTTTCAGGCTCTCTTATCTCCTGAAACTCTGTCACATCCGACGTTCAACCAAGTCCCTCCAGGCCGTACTCTACCATCTTCAGAATTTTTACTACGTGTTCTAAAAAATCTAGGTCGTTGGCTTGGGAAACTGGTGGTCACTACTAAAAGCTTTCTGTCCAAAACTGACATTGACCTCAAGTCCCTCATAGTTGAGGTAACATATCTTCCTTTCATGGTTTTCTACATTGTTCTAGTCACTGACCACAATTTTAACTCTCTGCTTTTTTCAGGCCTACAAACTGGGTTTATTGACCAAAACCATCCCTTTTGTTCTAGAGGTTTGTGTTACATATCTCACTTCAGAGGTGTTGATTAAAATAAATGCTTGATTCCAAATAACTGTGTTTTTTCGCTGTAGTTCCTGGAGCCTTGCAGCAAATGTCCTTTGTTTAAACTTTCAAATCCATGGACAATGATGATTCTCAAGCTGTTATATGAGATTTACATGATGTCAAACATGCAAGAAAAACTTCGCTTGAGCATTGAGGTACACTATTGACATGGCTTACTTGTGCGCGGTTAGTTATATATGATGTTATTCTTTTTTCTTTGCTCTAGGGATCGTTGGAGAAGTTTGGTGTTTTGGAACAACTAAAGCCAACTTCCGTACTGCGAGAAAAGCACAGAACAAGGGAGAGCAGTGATGGTTGTTTTCCCATGACCAAAGCTAAAGAAAACCCGCTTGATGTTGCACCTGATCGCATTGTTAGTTCTATTTCTATCTTTCCTTATATTCTTCACCCAAAAGGGATAGGTTGAAAATGCTTTCCTCTAACGTCTTTAATTGACTGATATTTGAGGACAGGACCTCCTCATGTATTCAAGAGAGAAATTCTCTGAGGAGTTCCTTGTTACCATTAAGAAATCAAGTTCTTTTTTTGGAAATTACCCAGAGCTCGAGAGGTCTGCCCCCCCTTTCTTTAATTGTTGTAATTGCAAACACTTTTACGTTTCTTTGTTTTGTAGTTTTCTAACTTTTTGCTCCAATCTCACAGGAAAATGAAAGATCTCGTGCTGCAAGTTTTGAAAAAATTTGGACCACTGCTTATCAAACTTGCTGCAACTGTTGCACACGAGCGCGCCAAGGCAGCCTTTTTTATGGTAAGGGTCATCTCACTTCTCCTTTTCTTCATGTATTTCTGTCAATTTTGCATGCATGAAAACGAGTTGATTTTTGTTAAGTCAAATTCTTTATCCTTTATTTTAAAGTATCACCGTGGTAGAGAGGATTGGAGTGGGACTTGGACATACTTCAATTACATAAATAAATCTGGGTGTTTGGCTAAAGAGTTTACTCAACACACGGGCAAGGTTTTGATTCTTCTGAAGCTCGTTCCTCATTTTTATGTTACGTTTGCACTTTTACTTTAGATCAATGGACCGCTAATTCTTCATGCTTTTAACATGGTGTTTTCTAAGATATTTCTTGGCGGCTGGATGTCATATCTTGTTGGGGACTTACTTCAGAAACATGATGTTGCATATGGTCTTCAAAGCGAAATAGTTGAAGGTGTGATTGACGACAACCTTGAATGCATCTGCGAGAGACTTGGAGAGTGTGCTGAAATGGAGGTTTGTGTTGATTTCTAAGTAGCGATTTGGGGGATACGTTCCTATATTCGAGGATAAGTTTATATACACAAAACTGTTACACGATATGAGGAGATCACATCCTCGAATATAGGAACGTATCACAAACAAGAATTGGAATATTCTTGATTGGCTAACAGGGTTAGACTAACTAACATTTTCTCATTGCATTTGCAGGCAAATGTATACTTTAGGAAACAAATAGATTCATGGGCGCTAACGAGTCATAAAAATCTCGTGGATGAAATATCTCACGAGTTGGTGAAAGATGTTACTGTCGATGCTATGAGCAACTTCCTGGAAACTGTTCGAGAAATCTCCGCGGAAGAAAAATTGGCCGCATTATTCAAGGTCGTGTGCGACCAATTTGATTTCCAGAAAGATCCCCCTAGTATCTGTATGTATACAAAGAAGATGGCCTACTTGGATCCTCTGTTGAAAGGAGAAAACGGAAGAATGCAAGATCTGATGCACGCTCTGGAGTATTTCTGCAGAAACTCAAGTTTCTCGAGGGGGCTAGAAGATTTAATCGTGGATGGTTTCCGTCGAACAGGGTATTTAAATGAGGCGGCAATTCTGCAATGGTTTGAACAAGGTCGTACAAGGGCTGAAAATAGAGCTCAACCGTGTGAAAAACTTAGAGATCCAGCGCTTGAGCAAAGAGAAATGCAATTGGATCAGTTATTTAGTCAGATATAAACTGTTTTAGTTGTGAGTTTTATATTTTTTTTTAACAACTATTTTATTTATATAAAATGTAACATTACACATAAAATAATAAAAATACAACCAAATGTAAATTTAAAATAAAATACAACATAATTAAAATTTGAAGAAACTTTCTTCTGAATTTTCTTTGAATTTTCTTAATACAACATAATTAAAATTTGAAGAAACTTTCTTCTGAATTTTCTTAGGGCAATCTTCATGTTTGAGTATCGGCCATGCGATGAAACTCCAAACTCCAAACTTTTTTGTTTTCTTCATTGTGAATTTTATATTATGTGACAATGGCGTTATAATTGTTTATAAATTTGAAAAATAATTTATAAATTTTATAAAAAATATTATGATGGGTAAAAATTGAAATCATGTAATTATAAACATATAAATTAAGATATAGTAAACTGAAATTTTTTTACACAGATGAGTTAATGTGGTGAGTCATAGTATTCTTTGGTTTTGGATAACATATGTTGTAGTATTGTTTGTATTTTTAGGGTTATATTTAGGAAGCTGAACATTTTCTTGAAAAATTAAAATTTGACATATATGTGTTTATTTTCGTGTATATTAAACACTTTCAAAGTTTATTTTAAGTTTAGTGAAGTGTTTTTTTCTATTTAGTTAATTATTTAAGTTTATGATATAAAATTTAGGGTTTAAAATTTAGGGTCTAGAATAATTCCACGAAATCTTCTGGGCGAATAGTATATTTAGAGTTAGAAGACTTCCAGAAACTCGTCTAATAGAATGGAAGTCTTCTGAATCAAAAATATTTAACTTAAATGGAAAATTTATCTCCTTATATAAAAAAATATACACATTCTCTCTCTTCCTCTCAAATTGTTGCAACAAAAATGTAATGTTTCTCACTAAAACTCTTCAACCTTTCTCTATTATCTTTGAACTTGAAAACATCAAACTTTATATGAATTTTTCTTTTTTTGTCTCATCTCACTAATTTATTTTGCTTTTTGCAGATTTTTTATCACATGGTTCTCATCTTCCACTCTTTTAAAGCTAAATCTATAAATTTGGGATATCTATTTTTTTTTTGTGTTCATAAAGGTAGATATATATATAATATTCCACTTATTTTCTCTTTTTGAAGTCATTTTAACGTTTTTGGATATGCAAGTTTTTCGGATCTGAATTGGATATGCAGGTTTTTCAGATCAGGGTCAGACTCCAGAAGACTTCTTAAATATTATGCCCATGAAGACTTCTTGGTAGTCTTCTGACGGAGTCTTATTCCATGTCTCTTCTTTCATAATAGATCTGAGCGTTTTGGTAAATCTTCATGTCTAATTTTTTTTTTCATTTGGTAATATTTTGTTGCATAAAGCTCTTATCTTTTTCTCAAACTAACACTTTCCAACATTTTTCTAATCTCTTTGAACTTAAAAACACTAAACTTTTTTTTATTAATTTTTCATTTTTTGTCTCATGTTTTTCTCACTAATTTATCTTATTTTTGCAGATTTTTATCACATGATTCTCATCTTCCACTCATTTAAAGGTAAATCTATAAATTTTAGATATCTATTTTTGTGTGTTTTATAAAAGTAAATTTATTTAATCTTCCACTCATTTTCTATATTTTGAAACCACAAATTTTTTTTGGATATGCAGGTTTTCTGGATCTGACCCTTGAAAACTTTTGAGAGGTCTTCTCGAAAATCTTCAATAGTATAATGCATCAGAAGACTTCCTAAAAGTCTTGTGACTTCGTGGAAAACTTCATTGAAATTTTTAGATGGAGTCTTCTCTTTCATAATAGATTTAAGCTTAACATTTTTTTGGAAACTTAAAATTTGACATATATGTGTTTAGTTTCATATAGGAAGTTTTCTAGACCCTTAATTTATACCCTAAACTTACATAACTAACTAAATAAAAAAAAAACACTTCATTAAACTTAAAGTAGACTTTGAAATTGTTTAACATACATGAAACTAAACACATATAAGTCAAATTTAGAGGTAGAAGACTTCGAGGAAGTCGTCTAATAGAATACTTCCCTGAAAGTCTTTTGAATCGAAAATATTTAACCTAAATGTAATTTTTTTCCTCTCAAATGGATGCAACAAAAAAGTAATAACTCTTCAGCCTCTATCTAATGTTTTTGAACTTCAAAACATCAAACTTTATATGAATTTTTCATTTTTTTTTTGTCTCATCTCACTAATTTATTTTGTTTTTACATATTTTATATATATTTTGGATATCTATTTTATTGTTATATAAAGGTAAATATATCTAATTTTCCACTCATTTTCTTTTTTTTAAAGCCATTTGAACGCTTTTGGATATGTAGGTTTTTCACATCTGGGTTTGGATATGCAGTTTTTTCATATCTGGGTTAGATTCTGGAAAACTTTTGAGAAGTCTTCTCGGAAGTTTTCTAAAATATTGTGCGGAAGTCTTTTGGCGGAACTTTCTTCCATGTTTTCTCTTTCATAACAGATTTGAGCGTGTTTGTAAATTTTCATGTCTGTTTTTTTTTTTCATTTGGGAATTTCTGGTTGCGTAAAGCTTTTACTTTTTTCCCAAACTAAAACTCTTTTGGATTTGGAAACATCAAAATTTATATCAATTTTTCTTTTTCTTGTCTCATATTTGGTTGTTTTTATGAAGTGTGAAAAAAAACTACGGTAATTAATAACCTGATAAAAACTAGTAAAACTCAAAACCCGGGATTAATCTGTGAGCCGACACTGGTTAACTCGGTAAAAACTTTAATTTTTTTTTTATAATATTTATATAGAAAAAAACTGATCTTATATTTTCAGTGATTAAGAATATTATGTTCATATATCTATTGACGAGTGGTGTAAGAACATTGACGGTCAACAATTAATTCGATAAAATAATGAACATTTTTTATTAATAAAATAAAGAACTTTTTGAGGATTTATTTAATTTCAGCACAAAATAATAATTAGAATGGGCCGCCGATAAATTTGGTTGGGCCGAAAAGAAAAGGAGGAGGATTGTGATGACTATAGATAGGTCTTCCCCCACCACCCAACACGACGATCTTCGTGGTGATTGTGTTCTCATCGCGTAGCTTAGCAAAAAAAAGAAGAAGAAAAACCAATGGAACAAAGCGAGTCTGCGTATCGGATCCGAGGAGCAACAGCTTCGTATCTGAGGGGAAAAGGAGTAGTTTTGGAGGAAGATATTAGAAGTCGGGTAAATAAATTTGGTTCAATCTTTTCGTTCTCAGATCCCCCATTATGATATAGTTTTGGGATCCGAATAAAAATTGAAAACTCAACTCAAAAGCTACTGTCTTTTTTTTTGAAGGAGGACGGTTTCTACACTGCAATGAATGATGTGATGGGATTTCTGAAGAAGAAAGAGGGGAAGGAGGAGGGGGTTTATGCTATAGCCTCTTCTTTTGGTTGCTTGTTCGAGTTGGTCCTACATCTGACATCAGCGGAGGTGAATATTCCTGTTACTGGTCTTGGCGTTGGACCAGTCACCCCTGGGGATATCAGGAAGGCCACTCAGAGGAGGAAACATACCGTCTTGGCGTTTCAAGTCGAGGTGACTCCAAAGGCGTCTCAACTAGCTCAAACTTTGGGAGTCAAAATCATCTGTGGCGACACCGTTGAACACCTGTGCCAACAGTTTCAGGAGTTTAACAATGAGCTGGGAGAGGATAAGAAGGAGTCAGAGAGTGATGTAGCAGCAGTCTCCCCATGTCTCCTCTCCATCTTACCCAAGTGTGTGCTCAACAAGGAAGACCCAATTGTCGTGGGAGTTTATGTTGTCGAGGGTTTTGTTAAGGTATGCTTTGCTTTGCTTGCTTTTTAATCTTCACAAACTGTTGTTTTGATTTAACTCTCCTTCCTTTTGATTTTGGTTTCAGGTAGGGACTCCCTTATGCATTCCACACAGAGCTTTTGTCAATATAGGACGGGTTGCATGGATTCAGAAGGACCAGCGACCCGTCGAGTTCGCCGGGGAAGGCGACAAGGTGATTATCAAGGTAAGGTTTTTAAGTTTATCCCCTTTGGTTGATTAGTTTGGCACTTACTCATTTGCTTTTGCCTTTTGTCATGCAGATTGTTGCTGCTGACCCCAAAACACAACAAGGGATGATGCTGGGAATGGATTTGTACGAAGCAGATGTGCTTGTCAGTCGCACCTCGACGGTAGCTGTCTACCAGGTCGAGATCAACCGTCAAATGGGGAAAATAATAGAACTAACAAACAAACAAAAAAATGTCCTCATCATTTGAGTGATCAGATCTCTTTTATGTCATTTATTTCTCTTGTTTTCAGTGTTGTTTCTCTCACCCTTGTAATATTTCTCTAATGTTAATCAAGCTTTGGAATAATTATCTCTGCTTTTGATCTCCTCTTCCAGTTTCAAAAACATTCATCTCCAATAATTTAAACAACAAACAGCTTCTCTCGAGCTGCATGTACAAGAACATCTAAGACGGATACAAAGAAGAATGCTTATGCCTCTTGTTTTGTGGTCCTATCTTGCATGTAAATCTGTTGCTGTCCACTCATGTTGCATGACACAGCTGCCACGATGAAGAAATATATGATACATTTATCTTGACCATCAATATGTTGCAGCGTTTTGCTTTTGTTGTAACGAGGTGTTGAGTTGAAACGATATAGTAATGTATGGTGCCACGATCATCCCTGTTGTTTCCCTCTGAACCCTTGTAACTGCCTGCAAATAATCCAGTCGTGTTTCTCTTCTCAAGTTTTCTCCTTTTAGAAGCAAAGTAGAGCCAACTCTCAAACCAGTACAACACACCAAGTGACATATAACAAACACTCCTTCTGCTTCTCGTCCATATCCTTTAGAAAGTGACCGTGGACCAGTTTTTAACAGCACCAACTCTGAAACATTTGGCCATGCCTCACATCCCAACTCCCATATCTGTTTGAAAGCAATATTCATCGCCAAACAGAACAAATCTGAAGCACAAAGTCTTATACACCAGCACAGTAAATCCTTCAATAATATGCAGCAGACAAGGCATCTCTTCGTGCTCCTCACCAGTAATATATATCACATGAAAATCCGCAACGTTTCTGTGCTTCCCACAGTCCCTTACATTGTGGTGTATTGTCCCAAGTTGCTGCAACATAAAGGAACTTTGAGACTCTCTGAATTCTTCTGTTGCCTCTGTCTGTGACTCCACTATCCTCAACCATATGTCTAGAATCTGTAAGGGACAGAAAATGCCTCAAACTCAGATCCTGATCCAGAAGCACAAACTGACTTTCCAACAGAGGTAAAATTCTCCTGTTCCTTTTCTGGTAGACATACTCGCACATGTCTGGGCATGCACAATCGACTCATCATGTACCCACATGAAAATAGTCTATTCCCCAGATCTGGAAGCTGTGGGACAGAATTGGTCTCCATATTTGAGTGAGTTATCTTCATTTCAAGTGTTGCAATCCAATCAGGCTTCAGTAAGCATTCTGTATGCAGATTCACAGCTGTGCCTTGAATCACATCGTTATACTTGAATTTCCATGACTTTTGGAATTTTTTCTTTGCTTCCTGTGTTTATCAAAATCCTCACTGATTAGAATCTGTAATTGCTCCACATGCTGAACCATATGAGTCTCGATGCCATATCCAAAATACTCACCCATGGTTTCACCAGATCTCCAACTCTGAATATTTCTGCTTCTCTTGGCAGTGGCACATGATCATGATCATGATCAATTTGGAGATCTCTTTATTTCCAGAATTGATTCAAGACCCTCTTCCTGACACTGAGACAAGTTCATTGAATCTTTCTCCCCAAACACTTCCTTCTCGTGAAGCAGGGAAAAACTTCAGTAAGCACTTCGGGTAGAGATCTTCTCAACTGTACTAAACCGAGCAGTTAATCTTCTCTTAAACTCTCTCCAATCTGGATAGTTCTTCATTATACTCCATCAAGATTCAACAACACTAAATTCATTCAGTTTCTCATCATCTGAAACTTGACAGATTCGAAAATACTGTTCAACCCAGGCGTGAGGATAAGCTCCATTAAACAGTGGCATCGGTTCCAGAACAGAGTTTTGTACCTGATTCGATTGCGCATACGGTTTGATGTTCGTACCTCCATTGGCAATCGATCATGAAGTATCGTTATCGTTAATGACTCTCCTCCATGGATTTCATCTTCGTCTCCGTCATTTGTTTTTCTGCGTCCGATCTCCACTGAACCAATGATTCAACGGAGTTTTCCAGCTGAATAAAAGGCGATTCACCTACTCCGTCGCCCCCGCGCTCAGCTCTCCGATGCTCCCATTCTAGTAACACTCGCGTTCTCCGATCGATCCCCACGCTCACCGCACCAAATTTTTTATGAACCCAACTCCCTGTTGATCCATAACACACACAGTACAGTGAATCTCTCCTCAAGATCTCACTCGCTCTTTATTTATACTATAGCTTCCAGTAACTGCCAAAGCTTCTCTTTGTCTCAGAGTCTTATCCTCCTTCTTTCTTCTTCCACGTCATCAGCTGGAGCTACTTACAGCTTATCACAGAGCCAGCTCAAACCAGTACAATACACCAAGTGAGTGACATTCTGCAAGGCAACGAGTCCAAAGTGACCGTGGACCAGTTTTTAACAACACCAACTCTGAAACATTCGCCCATGTCTATGATAAATATATGTATGTGTATTTTTTATGAACCAACTCCCTATTGATCCATAACACACACAGTACACTAAAAACTGTTTAAATTGCATATGATAAATTTAATTTGTTTTTCATGAACCAACTCCCTATTGATCCATAACACACACAGAACACTAAAAACTGTTTAAATTGCATATGATAAATTTAATTTGTTTTTCTAAGTTCATGTTGTAATTAAATTAGATTTTGTTGGTTTGAGTTGAAAAAACCACTAACATTTTTTTTAATGAAAACACAAAATAAATAAATAAAAAATTTAAAAATGTAATGGTTTATATTTATTATTTTGATTTTTATTTCATTTTGATATAGTTGAGGAAATCTAAATTAAGAATAAGTAATACTCTTTTAAAGAATTTCAAATTATAATATAATTGCACTAATTATCTTTCTCACGATAATAAATTAATCCAACTCCAAGATAAATAATTTGAAATATGATCTAATGTCATAGAATTATAAAACGTTGTATTTAAAAGTACTATATAAATAGTTTCAACCAAAGTTAAATAAAAAAATTATAATGAAATTTGATTTAACTTTTAGTGTTTTAATAATTTTGTTTTGTAGGCTATTTTAGCATTTGTTGAACTCTGTTTTATAAAAAAAAATATTTGCTGGAAATTTTTTTCATGCTATTTGAAAATATTTTTATAGATTAAGTTTTATAAATTAATAGAATATTAAATTTCTAGCAGAATTTTACATGACTTGCATACCACATCATATCAAATAATTTACTTCAAATAAGTTAGAGTGAACCAAACCGTAATTTAACCGAAATAACTTAAAGATCAACCAAACCGCATATAAATGTTTTCTGAAAATTTGTTTTTCTCTTCAAAGACTAAACTAAAAGAAGCAACCAATTTCCTAATCATTTCAGTGTTGGTTGTATTGTCGCTGCGTATTAAGAAATCTCCAATCTCCCTACATTTACTGTAAATGAACTGAAATGGAGTAAGAAAATGATCCAACTCAACTTCATATATTATTTCATAATCTAGTTTACTCCATAAGTGGAGTAATCTATTTTTTTTGTTTGTTCATTAATTCATTATGAAGTAAAATATAAAATTGAGTTGGAGTTATTTCACTCTATATTCAGTTTTGGAAGAAAAAAAATGGAGTTTTACATTCAAGATATTTTTAGTATTTGTTTGATGTTGTTGATGATCTAGAAAGTTGAATTGTAGCGGATGTGGTACTTTAGAAGAAAAAAAATTAATGTCTCATGTTGTTTTAGTTTGTTTGCTATAGTCCAAAATTACAGATTCTTGTTTTCAGGATGAAGACTAGACGTGTAAGAAGTTTGTACAATTTAATCAAGTTCAGTTTTATTGTAAAAAGATATTTGATCGATGCAAAAGAAACAAACGATCTTTAAACAGCATCGACAAGAAATAGCGCTAAAACTTACTCAACTATTTTATAATCTTATCATTTGGCAATATAAGTAAAAGTATTAGCACTAGGCTAGGCAAATAAAGCATAGCAAGTGATGAAAGAGTGAGCGATAAGATAGCAATGGGATGGCGAACACTCAACTGAGTCCCCTTATTGCGTGGTCTCTCCTGTTATATTCAACCATTTATTTTCAGTATATAAGAGATGCGAGACACGTAAAATAGGAGGATTTCATAAAATACATAAACTATATAAAAAGATCAGATAACTAAGAGCGGCCAGCTTGTTCAGATTTTAAATGGAAAGTTGGATGTTGTTGACAAACGAAAGACCAACATTAGACATACATATATTACTTGATATTGAGAACGCGTTTGAGATCAGAAAGCACTTTCATGTCGCTGAAGGATAGTTTATCCTGCAGAAGAAGAAAAAAAATCAAACTTGAGTTAATTAACAGAAAAGAATGGTTGAGAAAAGGATAATATATAATTTGAATAAGGTAGATTATGGGGTTAAAGGTGGACCTTGTGATGATCTCGGAGGGCAAAGAGAGATCCCCTAGAAATACGAGTGACAAGGATATCATCACTAGTGTCATAATGGCTTCCAAAGCTAAGTGCTTGTCTCTTTTCTTCCGGGTTTGATGATGCAACAATCTGTGTGTTTAGCAAAAAAAAAAAAAAAAAAAAAAAAAAAAAATGAGAAAATTCTAGCGTAGACTTAATAAAATTAGGCAAAGCAGGATTCCTTTTTTTTATTTCAGATCTTTTTTCAGACGAATTGTTTCCTGTATATGACAGTGACTATGGACTGATTATTACCTTTTTCTTCTCTTCATCCAACTTTTGTCTCTCCAGTTCAGTTAGTGTTTCCTTTTTCTCCAACTCTTTGGACCAGTTCTTTAGTCTCAGCATCTTTGCTTCCAGTTCATTGCTTAGCCTCTCTTTATCTTCAAGGATCTTCTGGATACTGCGAATCGACATCTGATGCATCTTCTTTGTTTCTGAGGAGATAAATTAGAGGCAATAATCAGACACCCTAAAAAACATGCTAGATGAATGATAAACATATTAGTTTTTTTTTTTTTCAGTTAAAAACCTTCTGCATAAGCTTCGTCCAAGTTTTTCTTCTGGTCCTTGACCCTCTTCAGTAACATAGCCGTCTCGTTGTAACTGTACTGAACCTTGTTCAGATCCTCATTAGTCATAGCGATCATACTCGAGAGTTCTTCAAGAACACTGTTTCTATCCTCAGCTTTTTCTTGAGAGATATCTGAAACGGTTCTTAGCTTCCCCTCCTTGGAGAGGTACTCACCGATGGGTCCTTCAGAGTTATAGTCTTCCGCACGTGCGCACCATCCATAAGCCTTGGACTCAGAATCTCCCCTCTTCTCTACCCACTCCTTTTTGCTGCAGCCTTCCCTCTCAAACTCCTTCTCAAGCTCTGTCGCACTCGCAAACCCACTCCAGTCGCTGTTAAACTCAGCAACAACCGCAACCTTTTTATATGTATCTATGTATTTTTATCGTATGTATAAATATACACTTTGATAAAAAAAAAAAAAAAATGTCAAGATGTATACATGCTATTGTCAAGAAAAAAAGAAAGAAAGAGAGTACATATACACTTTTTTATATTTATTTATATTTATTTTTTTTAGTTTTCTTACTTGGAATTTATTTGCAAGAATGAAGGTGTATACATGCTATTGTCAAGAATCGAGATGTATACATGTTATGTATGTCACATAGTAGTATTTGCTATGTATGCTCTTTTAGTGATTCAACAGTCACATGTTACAGACTGATGAGTATGAACTTCGTTTTATTTGTGTTGTGGTTTCTTTCACTTTCTAGGACAAAGATGGTAGCTTCAGCAGCATTTTTTTGCGTATCTGTTTTCTTCAGTTTGTTCTATGCATTACATTTTATATTTTACAGTCTCAGGCCATGTCAAAGTGCAACTAGCCAATAACTTGCACCATCTCTTCCCTAAGCTTTGTTGCATTGCAAACACCATAGAAGCACTAAAACCCTTTTTGAGTTTGGAACTTTGGATATTTTATGGGTATATTCTTGTACAGTCTTGGCTTAGATGTAGTACTATATATAAACGGAGCTATTTGAGCTTTTTTTGTAAGATCGTTATTTATCCGAGTCAAGACACATTGTAAAGGAGTCCTTAGTTTTCCTCTGGACATATCTTTCCCAATATCATTTCATTTGAATCCACTCATTAGAGTGACTGATACAGTTTGGAATGGTCCTTAATTAGCTTCTGTGACTAAGTGCATCTCCAAAAAAACTTCTATAACTTCAAATATAGAATTTTTTGCTTTCCCAAAAAAAAACTTCAAATTTAGAGTTTTAAAAAGTGTAGTATTTGAAGTTTCACAAGTTTCATATTTTTATTTGCATTTTGGTCCTTATAATTAATTATATATCACATTTATGATTCTTAAGTATTTTTTCATCTATAATTTTAATCTTTAAAACTTTTGTATACTTTAAATATTTCAAATTTATTTCTATAAATTAAAATTTTACATATAGAAGTTTTTTTAAAAATCAAAATAAGATTTATAATATTTTAAAAGTGGAATTAGACAACAAGAATATTACAAAAGAAACTTAATAATTTTTTTAAGAAGATATATATATGAAGACATAATTATTACACAAATTTAAATATTGCATCAACACTAATAGTCTAGTAAATTTTCTTCAGAACTTTTAAAATATTTTCCAAACAAATTTTGTATAACCGAAAGTGAAGCATTTTAAAATAATTTTATGTAATAATGGGGTATTTTTCTTGTAGTTTAATATTTAATTATGTATTTCTATTCATAATTTTATATTTTAGTGTAATATTTTATTAATTAATATTACTATAATATTTTATATATGTGCTAGTTATCTACAAAAGGTTTATGGATTTATATTAATTATGACAAATATAAGGAACATAGTGTAAATTATAAATACTACATCCGTTCTCGAAAGTAAGATGTTTAGATTTTTTTTTTGTTCCACAAAGATAGATTTTTTATATTGTTAAGGTACTTTTTTATACTTTTGAGGAACATTAATTGAGAATATTTGAATTGATTAAATTTTATTGGTGAAAAGTTATTGGAAAGTGTATAAGAAATAAAAAAATAAATTAATTTATAAATATTTATTAAATTCTTAATAAGCGTGCATACTCTAGAAAATCTTACTTTCAGGAACAGAGGGAGTAATTTTAAAGTTAAAATTGAAGTTTTGTTTTTGGAAAAAAACACCTTGAAACTTCAAATATAATAGAGAATCTTTTTGGAGATGTTCTAAATCATCCGAAGAAAACAGTTATGAATAAAGAACACTTATAACAACTACATTGAAAGTCAACGTTCTGAAGGAAGATAAACATGTTTTGAATGAGCAAACGCATTCAATTACAACAGTGGCACATAATTCTAGATTTCCTCTCAGCATTTACTTCTCCTACCTACACTAGATATTTTACCGGGCTACACCCGGATTTATTCAAATAAAATTATATTTAATATATATATTATAATATATTACTTCTATGTTATAAAAATATAAATAGAAATTGAATTAGAAATGAGTAAAACTTACAATTTACTTTTTTACTATCTAAAATATTGTATGAGATAAACAAATGCAAAATTAATAAAGAATTTGTTACACCGTAGTTATTATCCAAAGTATATTTTCTTACATATTTAGGTTATTAGTTAAATATATTATTAATCTCTACATCACATATTTCTTTGTTATATATATTATTTATTTCATATTTATATGTTATTTAATTCTTATTTAATATTTTGTTATAATATTTATGATTATAATTTTTTTTACAATTTTAAAGTAAAGCTAATTAAAATACTCATTGCTTTAAATAAGACAACTTAAAAAAATTATATGTGTTAAATACACTGAAAATGTTAAATATAATATTAAATATAATATTATTTGTCTATAAATTTTTAATGTTAAATATAATATAAAATATCAATATATAATAATTAATTTTACTTTTTGTTATATTATATATATTTTTATTTTTATATAATATTTGAAAAATTAGGATGAAATATTTTGAAAGATTGTTTTTGTTTTAACATCATTATTTATATTTAGTATATATTTTAGATGTAAAAAATTGAAGTTTCTATTAATCTTTTAGTAATCATGTCTAACTATTTATTAAAATTTTAAATATTCGATACTAATATTTTTTTTTAAAACATTCTGTTATTTTATTATTTGAAGAATAGGTAAATATTCTTATTTAATATTTTGTTATAATATTTATGATTATAATTTTTTTTACAATTTTAAAGTAAAGCTAATTAAAATACTCATTGCTTTAAATAAGACAACTTTAAAAAAATTATATGTGTTAAATACACTGAAAATGTTAAATATAATATTAAATATAATATTATTTGTCTATAAATTTTTAATGTTAAATATAATATAAAATATCAATATATAAATAATTAATTTTACTTTTTGTTATATTATATATATTTTTATTTTTATATAATATTTGAAAAATTAGGATGAAATATTTCGAAAGATAATAAAATCCAATAAAATGTAGATCATTTGTCCGCGTTACGCGCGGATTATATCTTTTTAATTTATTCTCTATATATTTAAATTGCTTAGCAAAGTTTGAAAGACAAAAGCTGAGTTTTAGATTTTATAGAGAAATAGAGATTTAAGAAAAAACAATGATAAAATTGTTTAAAATGTAAATAAATCCAGGTATCAAATTGTGTGAGAAAGAGATTAATAATCCGAATGACGCATGAATTAAAGTCATTATTTGCTGCATACTTTTGCATGATCTCTTATTCGCCCTTTGAAGGGCTTTATGTAATCAATTCATTTGTTGAAGTAGAAATTTGTTGCGGGTGAGGAAGTGAGTAGTATTTTGCCTGAAAAATATTGGATATTATTGTTCTGTTGATGAAAAAAAATTTAGATCTGTATTATAATGTGTTTAAAAAAATTATTTACCTTGGAAAAGTTTAGGAATTATGCTTGTGATGATGACAACTTTAAATAGAGGTGTATGTATGAAGAGAATTATGATTTCGTTTTTCGCTATTGTGTTAGACTTACCTGTTCAGCTCTAGACCAATCGTAGTTTGAGTTTAGGGTTTATGATTTATGATTTAGGATTTGGGTTTAAGATTTAAAGTTTAGGATTTAGGGTTTAGGATTTAGGGTTTATGATTTAGTGTTTGGGTTTAAGATTTAAAGTTTTGGGTTTAGGGTTTAGATTTTAGGATTTAGAGTTTAGAGTTTTGGGTTTAGGCTTTAGGGTTTAGATTTTAGGATTTATGGTTTATTGTGTAGAGTTTGGGTTTAGGGTTTTAGATTTAGGGTTTAGATTTTAGGATTGGGGTTTATGGTTTATTGTTTTGGATTTAGGGTTTATGATTTTAGAGTTTAGGTTTTTAGAATTTAGAATTTTGCAGATTGCGCTAATTGATGTCAGTGTTGTTTTTTTTCCAGCTATTTAATTTTTTTATTTTTATTGCATTTTTAATTTATTTCTACATGACATTTTGGTTGGTTACGAAGAGCGTGGTGAATTTAACCCTTCACCGTAGGGGTGAACATAAGTATTGTTCTTTTTATAATATTTCTATTTCATTTTTTTTTTTTCGTCTTCGCCTAGACTATTCTTTTGTTTCAGTTAAAATGAGAAAATTAAGTTACATTATGAGTTAACGTAAGTAGTTGAAACTTGAAACTATAATCATTGTCCACATGTGTTTGGTTTTTGGTTGACTATTGTGTTAACTAATGTATTGTGTAAATATGCAGAATACGATTTTAGTAAGGAGATATGTAAATAGATTTTGTGGAGTGAAAATAGTTTATAATCTTTGTCTTACATAGACGAATGGAATAATTGTTATTGGAGTAGTACATAATAGTTGCTAGGCTTTGAAGTATTATTTTAAGACTGAGCACATATCAAATAAAGTATATGAATTTTGTTATTTGTTTAATTGGAGAGCATTGATGGTTGTAACGCTTGTTTATATTGTTTGGATGGCATAATATTATAGCTTTACTTGCTTGTAAAACGGATGAGTAACACTCAAGTTTTCGAACCCGTACTCCATGCAATGTATCTCATTTTTGGGTTGTTATTTTGCCCTAATATTTTTTTAAAAAAATTGGGAGGTTAATGATCAAATATTATTAATTTCATGTTATTCCACTTCATTCTCTAATTATACTACGCTTTTTAATTGATTGTACTTGTTTATTTATGTTTTTAGTTTGCTCCGTGAGATTTTGTTTGAGTGGTGATTTGGTTCCGTTGAGAGCATTTAGTAATGTGGTTCTAATGATATGGCTAATCAACAAAAGATAGACAAAAGATAGGATGATTAGTTGGCAGCGGTTAAGTAGGTGACGCATTAATCCATTGTTTTGGTATCGTCTTGATTATAACTTCTGTTTTTTTTTTTAGTCTCTAATTTTGCACATATTTTGTCTGTGGTGATGACATTTAGATATAGCCTTAAGTGTCACATTAGATGTTTTGTTTGTCAATTATACATATATTTTGTTAACTACGACTGATTTTTGTGAATAATTTGTTTCTATTTTTATTAGAAATTCTTCCATCATTCTTTTTCAATCTAAGCTAAAGTTTGGTACTTAGAAAAACAGAAACCATTCATAAGATTTATTCTTCTTTATTTTGATTGGCATTGGTTTGATGAGACTTGGAAAAAATAATTAAGTAAATAAATTATTATGTATTTTATTAAATCATCATTTGTGGACAATAATTGATGTCAACATTTTGATTGGATTGAAAATAAAATATAAATTTTTAAAAATTTGTTGTAGAACTTTTTAAATCCCTTATAAAATTGAAATGAACATATCTAACCAGATAGTTGGGGATAATATAATAGAGGTAAATATCTGAATAATAACCTCATATAAGAGGTGCTAGTAGTTTGGATATTTTAACTGTAAAATAATGAAGTTCTAAAACAAAGGACATCTCATGAGCAATTAAGAGCTATCAATAGATGATATACCCTGCGATGAGAGTTTCAAACACATATGGAGGGTACTCTTAATCCGTGAGAGAAAGAAAATACCAGAAGCATTGCAAAATTGACCGAGATCTCATTGTCAACTGCGATGAGAGTGACAGCAATCTCAGTTCCAGTGCCTTGGCCTTTGACTTGGCCTCCATGTGTCTTTTTCTTCTATCAGTGCGTTAAAATCCTTAATATTACCCAACGTTACTGTATGCAAATACTTTCTTTCCTTCTTCAGGACCAAAGTCTTCTTTCAAGCTTGGAACCTTAATGTAGGCAAGTCGCCAGAGCTGAGCATGCCCTGGTGCTAATGATACCGGAGGGTCTACTGGTCGGATTGCGCTTTAGGGACTACTTTTTGGTTTCCATAATCAATGTAGAACACTTAAAATTTATCATCTCAACAGCTCCTCGTGGTGCGTTCACAATCTGAAAATAGGTATCAATCAAATGAATAAACAGAAGCAAAATAAAGCATAGAAACTAAGAAGGTGGAGTGGAAGTTACCATTGCACGGTTCCAGTGTTTTCAAGGAAAAACTGTGCAAGGACGATGTCACCTCTCTTGGGGTTGAAGGATGCGAGGATGGGAGCATCTTTAACACACATGGTTGAAAGAAGGTTCTGAATCGAAGATAGTTTCTGGTCTCCAACCGATTGAACATAGAAGCGACCACCTCCAAGTACCTCTGTGACAGCAACCTATTATCATACAAAATGAAAGGAAACTTGAATGGATTGCTGCTTATTGTATACATATATATATTGTATACATATATATATATAAACTATCTGAGTAGTGCTAAAGAGATATTCACAAAGGTCTCATTTTGTCTGGTTTCTACGGTTGAACTTCCGTTTGATATTTCTTGTCCTTTAACATAATTCTCCCATAGAGAAGAATAGAAACCTGAGATATAAGCTCTGTCGGGATTGACTTCACCGAATCTGTCATTTCAACAAAGAACGTACCATCACTCAATCGAATAGACACAGGGGCGTCAGAGATTCGAAAATTGTTGTTACTCCATGTTATGTCGACCCCACTGAGCAAGTAGACCGAACCCTCTTTGAAAAAGCTTTCGTAAGTGTACGGTTAGCGCTGAAAGTTCCTTGGATGAGCGTTGACTATATGACAAAAAAAAAAGACAAAGATCGGACTATCAATATGGTGAGATATGTAGAAAGAGCTAATAAAACACAGTGGTGTCTAGCGGGAGTTACCTGGTCGTCAATGAAAAGCATGTCAACACCCATGAGTTGACCGCCTTTCTTAACATTTCTTGCTTCCTAGAATCGGAGTTGACGGACCTGGGCGGTGTTTGAACAGAATCCAGCTTTCAGATCGGTCAGGAGAGTAAAGGAATTAGCCATTGCTGGATTTGATGCTTCACAGGAAATACCCTTTGGGATTTCTTTTTGATATATGAAGCTTCATCCCAAGCTACAAAGACATTTATAAATGCAGATTCAGGCCGTTACCATGGAGGATGAAATGGTCGATGTAATTCGAAAGATTGGGAAAAGTGGTGAATAGACGTTAATGCTTTGATTAAGTGACATAAATGAAGGCGTTACATAGACATCAGCCGGAATCGGTGAGTTGTGAAGAACTACGGCGTTTGACTTTCCACATTCAACAAAGAAAAAAAAAGACTTTCAATAATGCAAAAATGGAATAAACCCCTAGTCCCAACTGGGCTTGCTCAGATTAAAACAAAAGTCCAAAAACTAAACGAAAATCATCTTCTATGATCCAAACGTGTGGTGGTGATGTGGAGAGATGAAACAATCTGATTGGCCTGAATTTCTAGTCCTATGTGGACATGCTAAATGGTGAGTATATTTGGCTTTTAATATGGTAAGATTTCCCATGAGATGAATACACATTATTCTTAGTTATATTATTTGTTTTAAAAGAGCCCAAATGGACTATATTAAGCTCTCTATCAAATAAAGAAGAAAAGATCAAGCAAAGTAAAACACAGAAAAGAAGGATGAAAACAAAACAACTTGTTGTTGTTGGATTTTTGTTTTCACTACTCCTTTTGGTCGACTCTCACACAACCGAGTCAATATCAGATCACGAAGAGAACGCAAACGCAAACGCAAACGCAAAAGCTGTAACCGTAAAGGATCAGAAGCAGATAAACAGAGGAAGACGCAGTGGTAGCGGTCAGAATCGTGGACGCAGAAGCTGCGATCCACTCTTCCAATACTTATTCGGAATATGTGGCCGTTGGCCTTTTCCTACAACACCTTCACCTGATAACCCTTTCCTCCCTTTCCAACCACCGCGTCCGAGACCACGTCCACCGCCGTTGGTTCCATCGCCACCACCACCTCGTCCACCATCACGTCCGAGACCGCGTCCAAGGCCACCACCACCACCGTTAGTTCCATCACCACCACCACCACCCCCTACGCCTCTTGTTCCATCACCTCCTCCTCCCTCTCCGCCACCGATTTTCTTATTCCCATCGCCGCCACCACCAGTTATAGCGTTCCCGCCACCTTTGGTTCCATCTCCTCCGCCGCCAATATGGCTGCCACCACCAGTGTTCACTCTTCCACCGCCACTGGATGAGTTTCCACCTATGCCACCAATAATTTGGCTGCCTCCTCCGGATGTTCCCGGTCAATCATCGCCGGCGGAGGACTTTGATCTGATAACTCCTTAGTTAATGTAATCCCCTATGTTGTGTAACACAAAGTCATGTTCTGTTTACCGCTCTAGCTTGTAAGATTACTAAATAAGTATGCAATGTAACGATTTTGATTTCCTCTAAAATCTATATAGTTTCGTGAGTACGTCTTATTTCATGTTTCATAATCTAATGGGCCGGACTTGGAGAGTTTGGAGAAACTGGCCCAATAGGTGAATAAGGCCGTTCGAGATTTGGTTGGTAAAGGTGTAACTTTAATGTGGGTGGGTCAGGTTGTTTTCTACGCGATGTAATAACGAGGAGCAGCTGAAGCAACGGCGTGGGATAAGTATAACAATTCTCGAAGTGAAGACTCCACTCTAATTCAATGCGGCTTTCTTCGAGCAGAGCAAGAATCAAAGAACTAACGCCACGTTGTGCTTATTAGCATTTATTTACTTTCTTCTACTCTCTTCTTTACCTTTTGTTTGTTCATATCTGCGTAATAACTCCTCAATGTACAACTACATCTCCACGTTCCATTCTTTGCAGAGGGCGTGTAACTTATTTAACCAGTTTTGACCTAACCAGTTCTGTAGACCATGGTTTTATATGGTTTAGTTTCGGTCCGGTCGTTCCCATTGTTCACCTGGCCGGTTTGTAGAATAAAAGGAAACAGTGCTTGGATATATTAAACAGACCGGTTTTATATATGATTTGGCTCAATCCAACCAACGTGATTTCAGTTGATTTATATAGATGCAGGGGATGATTAGTAAGTGCTGTAGCTTTATATTTTTTGGTGTATAATTTAATCTGTAAATTTATTTGCTGTAGCTTTCCTTGATGTAGATTTCTAAAGCACTAATTTTTTGCTCTGGAAATAAAGCTCTCTACAGCCATATTTTGATTTTGCAGAGATTTTTTTACTGTGAGTTTTTTTAAGGAAAGCAAATCTCGATTGATTGACATATATAGCTATAGACTAACTTTTGACTGTCCAGAGCATCTACGGCCCCAACCAATCATCTCCTTAATAAATAACTTCAACTCGTAACCAAATCTGTTATGCTGCTCAAAGTGGAGCTTACAATTACTAAAATTGCTTATGCTTTTCACGTTGACTCTAAACCAGAATAGCTCTAATGCTTTGAAAGATTGATACTACTACATCACAAACAAACATAGTTCTGTCTATATTCACTTCAATGTTCTCTGAGTTAGAGAGGCTGTGTGTGGGCTGGATAACACTCACCTCATAGCTCTAAATTATTGAGTCAGTTTTACTTATTGCTCTTTTTTTATGGGATTGTGTAACCACATAAATATTCTCTTTATTATCAAAACTATTAATTGAAACCTTACAAAACTGAGGTCTTACGTAGTGACAAACGTAAAAATAACCAAAAAATCAACATAATCAATCATCAAAGATTCGACTATAAATATATGTACATGCGTAGTTTAGTTCTTGCATGTCTTGGATAGAAATAAAAAGAAAAGGATGAAACGACTTGTTATAAAATGTGTAGTCACATTCCTTTTGATTAGTGTTTCAATAACAGAATCAATAGAGAATCAACATAGACACAGAGACAAAGACAAGCAAGGTTTGGTTAGAAGACACAGAAGAGCCAAAAGCAGAAGAAGAAGCTCAAGCAAAAACGGTGAAGCATTCGCAACTAAATGCGATGTGTTTTTCCGGTGTGTATTCGGCACATGCGGTCAATGGAATTTCCCTATAGTTCCTTGTCCTCAAAACCCTTTTTTGCCTCCTCCTCCGGTGGTTATACCACCGCCAACTCCTTGTGTTAATTGTGTACAACCATCACCACCACCTCCAATACCAGTTCCTTGCCCACCACTATCGCCACCGCCAATCCCGGTTCCTTGTCCACCTCCACCATCACCTCCTCCTCCTGTGCCTTGCATTACTTGTGTCACAGCTCCAGCACCGGTTCCTCCGGTGCCTTGCGTTACTTGTGTCACAGCTCCAGCACCGCCTCCTCCTCAACCGTGTATTGTTTGTACCAAAGCACCGGCTCAACCTCCACCAGTAGCTTGTCCACCGCCACCATTACCGCCGGTTATCCCATTTGTCCCTACACCAATTATACTCCCTCCATTACCACCTTTATTCCCAGTTCTGTCACCACCAGCAACGCCTACGCCAGTCCCAATCCTACCTCCACCTACTCCACTGCTACCTCTTCCTCCACCTACTCCGGTGCTACCTCTTCCGCCACCGTTATCTTCCTCTATTCCATCACCATCCCTTCCATTAGTATTATCTCCCCCACCACCACTACCAGGCGGCTCGGTTTCACAGCCACCGTTTATGATGACGCCAACTCCTGTATTAGGCGGCGGTGCTCCGGGATTCATCGGTATACCTCCGCCGGTGCAAGACCTCCCTCCTATTTTACCTCCACCGGTTCAAGACCTCCCTTCAATATTGCCTCCACCGGTTCAAGACATTCCTTCCATGCTTCCTCCACCGGTTCAAGAATTCCCGCCAATTTTGCCTCCACCGGCCCAAGACCTTCCTTCAATGTTTCCTCCACCGGCTCAAGAGTTCCCGCCAGTTTTGCCTCCACCGGTTCAAGACTTTCCACAGATTTTACCTCCACCGGTTCAAGAATTTCCGCCGATTCTACCACCACCGGTTCAAAACTTCGCACCGGTTTTCTCAACACCACCAATCTTACAAGATCCACCAACAGAACCAATATTCTCCACACCACCAGCTCTTGGAGAATTCCCACCGCAAGCTCCCGTCTTCACCACGCCGCCAGAAGTAACGAATCCATGGCTGCCGCCAGAGCAACCGCCGGTTACGTCCATACCAACTGTACCGGAAAATCCATATCCAAACCCGGACATGGGTTCAAATCAGCCGTTGGTTCAGCTTCCTCCACCCTCTTGGGATTCACCACCATTTAACCGTTAACTTTCTATAAAATCTTCAAATTCTCTTCTTTTTTTTTGGTTTTTTGGTTAAATCATAAATATGTAACGTAAGCTACACGTAATAAGCAGCAATGCCACATTGTAACAAATCTATGGCTGTGATTTGCATTTCAATGAGTTTATAATCAAGATTAAGTTCATCGTTGCCTCTAAAGGAGAGTATCCACGTGTCATATCCAAATTTGTCTCGTAAATTAGAAAATAAATATGCAAGAAAAAGACAAGCTTGGATGATGTGGATATGGTGAATTTGTTTCTGACTTCTCATTGGTTAGAAATCTATCCACGACAGCCTCCGAGATTTCGTTAATAGATTCTCTATCATCATATCCACATTGTCCCTCTCTAAAGCTACTCCCTTTGATTCTCTTTGCTCCATAAAAACAGAGAGAACAAACAAAAAACAGAGTAGACGTATTAGAGATCTCATGGCGATGGCGGCTGTAACCGGAGCTGTGCTCAGTGGGCTTGGTTCGTCTTTTCTCTCTGGAGGCAAGAGGAGTATCACCGCTTTGGGAACCGGCCTAGGCACTGGAGCTGCGAGAGTTGGCCGGAAAACTCTGATTGTCGCCGCTGCTGCTGCTCAGCCGAAGAAATCGTGGATCCCCGCCGTTAAAGGTGGCGGCAACTTCCTCGACCCTGAATGGCTCGATGGCTCGTAAGTTTATAAACTCAAATCTCTCTGTTACTAGCAATGATTACTCTGAGTTTTGTGACGGTTCAGAACTATAGTTAGAAAAAAGAATCTTAAAGGAGACGCCTTTACGCAATATCTGAGTCAATTGTGAATGTGTTTTCGCAGGCTACCCGGAGATTTCGGGTTCGACCCGTTGGGTTTGGGAAAAGACCCGGCTTTTCTTAAATGGTACAGAGAAGCAGAGCTGATCCACGGCAGATGGGCGATGGCTGCTGTTCTTGGGATCTTCGTTGGCCAGGCTTGGAGCGGCGTGCCATGGTTCGAAGCCGGAGCTGATCCACGTGCCATTGCACCCTTCTCTTTCGGATCGCTTCTCGGGACCCAGTTGCTTCTCATGGGTTGGGTGGAGAGCAAACGGTGGGTCGACTTCTTCAACCCGGATTCTCAATCTGTCGAGTGGGCGACCCCGTGGTCGAGGACCGCTGAGAATTTCGCAAACTACACCGGAGATCAAGGGTATCCCGGAGGAAGATTCTTTGATCCGTTGGGACTCGCTGGGAAGACACGCGACGGTGTTTACGAGCCAGACAGGGAGAAGCTGGAGAGGCTGAAGTTGGCTGAGATTAAGCACTCTAGGCTCGCAATGCTTGCAATGCTGATCTTTTACTTTGAGGCCGGACAGGGTAAAACACCTCTCGGTGCACTTGGTCTGTGAGAACTATATGTCTTAGAGTCTGTAGATATAATTACTTTCTCCCAGAACATAATGCTGTTCTTCAAATATCATATCATTACTTTAAAAGTGGCAAACCAATCATGAGTTCAGCTTGTGAACAATGCAAAATTATATCATGAAAAGGCTTATTAGAGCATGATTATCCCTATAACCCCATAAGGGTTTCTTAATCACTTTTTTAGTATTAAATGTGTGTTAAGAATTTAGTTAAGAAACAACTAATTTTTTGTCCTCCATTCATAGTTTCTTAACTTAAGGGTTCTTAAACAAAAAGAGTATGTGATGATTAAAGAGAGAAAGAAAAAATGGATGACTTTGGTTTAGTGAATAAACATAAATATAACAGAACAACAACAAGAAGGTACAACATAAACATAACAGAACATTAACTCCATTATAGAATCAATAGACAGAACAACCTAAACAGAGCTTACTTGTTTGCAACAACCGGAGGAACCACCCAAGTGTTTGCCCGGAAGCCATAAGGAAGGTTGCCAAACTGAAACAGAACAACAAATTATTATACTATGAAGCCTTCTTAATAACATAACACAACACATGCAGAAATGGTTTTACGTACTTTATTATGCTCAATGAAAGCTTTCATAAGAGCAGTCATAAGCCTGCAGACACAATCACAACCACACCAGAGATCACAAAACAGAACTGAAAAAATAAAAAGGTGAAACCTTTCTCAACAATTGAAACTTACAGCATCAAAAGGCCTGCTTATATAGCTCAACTAAAGAATGACACAGAAGCTGATGTTTCCCAGCTGGGTAAAAAATTGTTCTTGACGCAACAACCGTGATAGGCTTCCCACTTGAAACTTTAATCTACAAAATGGTATATCAAATCAGTCCTAAGTTTCTCTCGAAAGCAAACAACTAAGAAAGAGTCCTTACATCGATTTGAAAGAGATCATCTAATCCTTTATCTTCAATTGATGGACGAACATACCTCTGATATCTACAAGATTCAAGAAACGTTAATCAGTACGCGAGATTAAACTCAGAACGCGACGAGTTAGCGAGAAGGAAACTCACATTGGATTGGAGGAGTAAGGTGGGAGAAGGAGAAGAATTCGTAAAATTGCCCGAGACGAGTCGGTGGGCACATGTTGATTTCGCCCTTGTCTCCGCCTTCCGCAACCTGAGAAGCCTCACATCCGCCGCCACCGCCGTTGCCCACGACGAGTTTCTTCTCTGATTCCTTGAGCTTAGGGCTGAGAACGGAATCTGAATCGCCGGCATCCTTGTGTCCAGATTCCTTGGGAAACGAGCGAGACACCGGTGGTTTCGACGAACCGTTTCATCAGATCAGACGGAGAAAACCCTAACCTGGGTTCCCGGCGGTGGAGCTGACAGGACCTTCGACGATTTTGAAGGCTCCTTTGAGCACATAAGACAAAGTAAGGGCATTGTTGATCCGGCTCGACTGAACCTCGCTGTAGATCGTCAACGGAGAAAACAAGAGAGGAAGAGAGAAAGAAAAGAAAGAGAAAAGAAAAAAAGGAAAAAAAAAAAACAAATTTCACAGTTGCTGACACGTGGTTTAAGGATCCTTTTTATTATCGGTCCCCAAAATCCTGTATTAAGGATCGTTTATTACCTTTTTATTTAGTTTTGATTTAAATAAATGATTTATTTTGTTTAAAACCCCTCTTTAGAAACTGCAATAATCATGCTCTTAGTATATAACTCTATTATCAAATATTAATGAATAATGAAACAACAGATAGTTGAGGGAGTTTCTTCACTAGAGAGTAAAATGCCTAACAGGGTTTGAACAGCCAAGTCTCTCACTCCCAACAGGGCGTTGACCAAACCAAAAAGAGTGTGGAGATATAACCATGGGGGTCCTAACGCAGAAAGCTTACTGCTTGTAATCCGGGATCTTGTAATCCGGGGTGTCACGAAGGCTGAGTTGTGACAGGACAAGGCAGTAAGAATCCCAGTCAGTTCGTCTTAGATATTTCAACAGCTTCTTCCGTTTATGCACCATTGCTACGAGTCCCTTCCGCGAATGTTTGTCCTACGGTTATACAGTCACCGAGTATGACACTAGGGATACAGAAGAATATTGGAAACAACTTGAGGAGTTTTACCTTTTTGTGCAGAGCAGAGGTCAAATGCTTGATTTTAGTAGTTAGCTGCGCCACTGCAAGGACAGTAGACCAGAGACATCACAAGACAATCTAACCCAAACTCTGTCTCAGAAAATGTGATCCTTTTGATCGTTAAAGTCAGCATTCATCAGAGAACCACAATTTACCTTGCACGCGTGCAGAACCACAATCTGATTCCGACATCTTGAAATCTTCCCTGACTTTCGTGAGCTCAATTTTCATCTTCTCCGCAGATGACAGATTATCTGAGTGGAAGTACTTCGTAGACGCAGAGTCACATAAAAAAACAGACCAATACCCACAGTTTAATCTAGCGAACACAACAGAACAACATAGCATTGTTTTAAAACATGAGACAAAAGATCACCAAAATAACGAGAAAAAGAAACTTACAGTTTCAACTAGCTCATCTTTAGGAGGATAATGCTTGTACTCAGGAGTACCATCCCAATATCCTAGAATGTCTAGATTCTGCACTGCAAGCATAGAAACCTCCTTAGATGACATAAATGCCATTTCAACAGCAAAACATAGCTAAATCCTAAACCAAAAGATCTCAACTTTTCGAATAGTAAGCAAAAACCAACAAAGCTACAATAGTAGAATTGACCAATAAACAAAAGCTCATAGATTCTATAAAACATTCGAAAACTAGAGCACAGGCAGAACATACGGGGAACAGCTTCGTTCTTGGCTTTATCATCCTCAAGTGTTCCAATAACATTCCTGAGCACCGAGAAGTTCCAACGCTGATTCTTGACCTCTTTCTTTTCCGCTTGCCTTAGCTTAACCAACCTCTCATTCAACTCCTCCAACGAGAACCACCCGTCTTCCTTCTTCCCCTCTGGCCTAAGCATCTTCAGCTTCTCACCCAACTCTTCTTCCCTATACATCTTTAAATACTCCGTCATCGTCACCTCCTCCTCCGTTTCACCTTCCCTACCATTCCCATCCTCCATGTCTTTCCCGATCACTGACACATCCGAAGAACCAACGTTTCTTCTTCGTAAAGACATTCCCGCCATCTCTGTGTTGGGCTGCGACTTCAAATTTTTCAAATTTTCCCGCAATTTACTCAAATCGATATCATGACCTCTTAGATTACTAGGATCCGAAGAGTTTGCACCCGCTGCAACATTCTGCTTATAGAGCGTCTCGAAGGAAGTCGAAGGCGATTCGCTCTTCGGAGGTGGAGCGGCGGATCTACGCTGAAACTTGGCGAGGTTGATGCTTAAATCCTGTGACGACCCGCTACCGGAGATTCGGCTCGATCCGTGATTCCGAGCTTGAGATGAATTATTCTTGAGAGTGGACTTGATGTCGGTGAAGGGAGAGTTCGATTGAGACTGGGGAGGTTTCTCGACGGATGCGTTCGCGGATTTGGGAGGTGGATCCGATGAGGAATTGGAGAAGAAGCGAATCAAAGATGGGGCTGATGGGAATCTGCGATAGCGTCTAGCGAGAAGAAGCGCCATGGTTTTTGGATGCTCCGTAGGGTTTAGGGCTTTGGGTTGAAGACGACGACGATCACAGATTTACAGTAATTGCGGTTTAATTGAATTCAAATGTCACGACTTTCCGGTTAAGTGTTGTTCAGGCAAAGTCTGGTATAAGAAAACCGAGACGACGTGTCTCGTGCACATTGTATCCTCCTACGAAGGCCCATTTACATGTGAAATGGCCCATTAGTTTTTACTCTTTTCTAAGTATTTCAAACCACGAGTTTACGACGAAGTCCTTTCCTTAATTTCAGTTGACTCTTTTAATAAAAAAAAGTCACATAACATATTGGAACTGTCCTCGTTTTGTTATAAACGTTAGGTTTATCAAATTCTATATTCAGCTTATTCATGATTAGAAGCTCAAATCTTATGCAAAAAAAAAGAAAAACACATGTTTCGTTGAATAGTTAATAGTTGCCACCAAAAACTTTTACCACATGATTCGAATAAGAAAGACCTCGCACGTCCACAAAATTATCCCGAAACTGCATACTAGTGGATAAAAACTGAACCGTCACGCAAGCGGCTCGTATACACCAGACACGAAGCACAAAATAGTCCATGATGCTACGTAAGTATTCCTATGGGTCCCACATTTACCAAGAAAATTAATAAAGACAAAGTTTACAAAAGTACTATTTCAATCTATCTAACTGTGTGTGTGAAAACGTTCCGAATGTATATACTATATATAATCAATCCACTCATTAATGTGCCACGGAGATTTTATTTTCTTCTTCTTCTTCTCCACTTTTCGCCACCATTTCTCCTTCTCTCACTTTCTCTCTCTCTCTCTCTCTAAAACTCGGTGAAAAGTCCAGACCTAGGCTATGACCAACGGAGACTGGACTCGTGAGGCTATGTCCGACGATTCATTGGTGGCGGAGGCACTGATCTCCCTCCACCATGTCGAGCCGCCTCCTCCTCCTGAGAAGTGCGGCCCGTCGGATCTCGAGCTGAAATGGACCGTGCGGCAGCGGAGGAGCAAGGCGACGAAGGGAGAGCATACACGTGCCAGTCCCTCTACGCCTCTTTCTTGGAGCGGCGCCACTTCTCTCAGCGGCGGTGGAGGCGGAGGCAGCGGTGTCGCCGCCGCTGAGCAGTCTAGCTGCGCCGTGAAACTGTCAGAGGCCGTTAGATCTAAGGTACCCCTTTGGTTACTTTTCTCCAGTTTCTTTTTTAAAAAAACTTTACGTTATTACTCTGTTTATGTGTTTGATGAATATAACCATCGGTGTACGTGGCCGGAAAAATAAACGCCGGTAGACTCTAGCCACCTTAAGCCGTGTGGGCGATATCCACTTTCACGTAATCTCTAGGTCTTCCTTTTTTTCCTCAACCACTACCATTTTTTGCCCATCTGTTTTCTGTTAGGGTTATATTCGTCATTTTGATCCGAATCGACCTTGCCCTTCTTCGATCTATATACTCCAATGTTGCGTTGACCTTAACATCCATGACCGTATAACCGCGCGTTCTTCTAAACTCAAACTATCTTTTTTGCTCTCTGCAATCTCAGTATCAGTTTTGCTAGATACTCCACATCTAGAGGGTTGCCTGTTTGGTTACCAAGTTCACGTCACGATGCTTCGTTATGACGAGATTGTCCCTTTGTCATTAAGGCTGTGAGGGGGTAATTAGGTCAATAAGAGGAGTTATTGCTGGCGTTATTTATAATATTTGCTTATACTTATGAGGAGCTGCCTCTTTTATGGGTTGAGAGGCGTTTTCGTGGCGAATTAGGTTTGGGCTGCGTGTGTGTGTGGTGTAATCTGATGCGGCGTAGCGCACAGTACACTTGACGTGGAAAAAGGGTCAAATACTTCTCCACACGACACTTTGACTGCAATCCAGAACACCTTTGGTCAATATCATTCACTGTTATAGTATTGGTGACAGCCTTGTGTATTTAGCTTTTTCTATATGGGTTAAGCTGCATTATCTTACTACTAAAGTAGATGAAAGAACCCACAAAGTCGCCATTAGTAATTAAAAGAAAGAGATGGAACGTGATAGGGACAAATGGTTATGTGGATAATTTGTGACAATGTGTGGGGTTCTTGGCCAAGGGAAGACACGCGTAAAAGTCGTCCAAGTCACGCTCTAGTCACGTGATCCTATTCTTTCTTTTGAAGTTGGGGTGTGTCTCGATGTAAGGAGAAAAAGATGCACTTGTTTTCATATTTTCTTTTTTGGGTCTCTAAGTAGTTGACCAAGAACAAAGATTCCTTTGTTTGAATGTTTTCTTTACTGATTTAATTGTCTAAGATTTAGTGATTTGTTTTAAATCTTTAAATAATTAGGGATATCTTGTAATGATCAACCACTTTATGCTTTTGCTAATCCTTTATTTCATCGTATCATACTATCATTGTGTATCAACTACACTTGCCCTCTAGTTGATAACCTGAAATTATGGATTCGAATTTACGATAAGAATGGTCTAATGTGACGGTGGCTTGAACTTGATCTTTTGTTAGTATACGTTGTGAAAAGCCACTATCTGATCTTCTTAGTGTGTTTTCATGCAGATATCTCAAACTAGTGTAAAACCAACAACCCATTTCAAGAGATCAAGAAAGAAAAAGGTAAGCAAACCAAGGATAAAAATCTAGATTCTGATAAAATCACATCGTTATGTTTAATGTCTTAATCAATGTATGTGGCTGTTAACAGACGCTTGCTGAACTAAAAGAGGAGGAGAGTTTACTCTTAAAGGAAAAGAAAGACCTGAAAAATGTAAAAATCCCTTTTCTCCATCTTCTTTTAACATCATGTCCGAAGTCCAAATCTTTTATATGTTTACTTGTTTGGTGAATCAGGAACTCGCAAGTATGCGAAATTTGCTGAAGCAACAAAGAGCAAGAAACGAGTCATTAAAAAAACTCCAGGTTTAAATCAACCTACTAAACATGTACTGTTTTGCCTAGATATATATGTAAATAAATCTAATAACATATGGTATCTATGTGCAGGCTGCTGCTGAGACACAAAAGAATGATGATTCCTCGTTCTTGCTCCCTGACCTTAACATTCCTCTTGATGACAACACCCCGAGCTGATATATATAACTACAAAGCAGCCATCAAACATCAAATATTCTTTTGTTAGCCAGACTTTCTAGACTATGCATAACTGTAACTATATATGATATGGATAAGACTATAGATAATCATCGAAGGACAATGGACTCTGATGACACAGTGGAGATGAGTTTGCTATTTTTTTTCTTCTATCTCATAGATATTGATTCTTAGGTTGTTGCAAGTTTTTGCCATCGCCCTCTCCTCTAATTCTCTCTCTCTCCCTCGCTCTTTTTCCCACTCTATTATATAATTTAAGACTTATAAATTATATATATTACATAGATACATTTCTTCTTTTATTGTTTTTTTCAAATTACATTTGAGTTTCCATCTTTTTGTAATGTACATTCTGTTTTTCTATATTTATTTAGCTTTTTTTTTCATAAAATATTTATTGGTAATGTAATGAGTTTGACGCAAAAGAAATTCCATAAACAGTTTGGTTCATCTCGCTTCATATTAAAAACTGATAACATTATTTTTAATGTAAATTGATAGTTACATAACCCATATAAAAGTGATTTTCGTTTAGAATTATAATTAATTTATGTATTCGACATGCTACAATTAAATTGATTTTGGTATTGTTTAGATGAATATGAGTTATGTTTTAAATTCATTAATTTCAGCACCAACCGAAAACTATTTATGTAAATTAAGATCACGTTTTATATTAAATTAAATGACAAAATAACAACTAATTCTAAAATGCAGGATTAGTTAGGTTTTTATGGCATGAAATAATTAGGTGAACTAATAAGTCAAAATGGTACTTAAACTTTAATAAAATAGATGTTTACCTTTTAGCCAAAAAAATCACCTTGAATAAAGGAAATTAGACCCAATAACCAAAAAAAAAAAAAAACTATAATTCACTAGATAACCAAATTTTCATCCTCTCTACTATTTTCTCTTTCTATCTCCTATCATCTTACTATAAATCTAATTTCTTTTTTTTTTGGCTATTTCACAAATAAACCCTCGAATAAACCTTCAAGAGTTACGTCATTACAAATATAACTAGCTAGCTGGGTTTCTCTCTCCTTCAGCTATGTTCTCTCTCTTCGATCTGACACAGAGGAAGGATGAGATGAAACCTCAGTCGGAGTTCTTATGACTCCGTCTCCCGTCTATCGGGTTTGATCCTGGGAAGCGGTGATTCCTCTACACCGACGTCGCCAACTTTGGTTTCTGAGAAACGGTGGCTCTGACATCACCGGTTTCGTCGGCGTTCGCTTCCGGGAAGCGGTGGCTCTGACAACACTGTTTTTTGTCGGCTTTCTCGTTTTCCGTTCTACGCTTTGGTTCTCTCTTTGTCAAATGACTCTCGATTTGAGACTCCATGTTGTTGTTCTTGGATCGATCGTAGATGGTTGATGTTTCTTGGAAGCGTAGATCCGTGGTTTGAACTTCTTGAGGCTGATCTAGTTGATCGGCCTCTTCAAGGGTTTGGTTGGTGGAGTTTGGTCGCGCGTTTTCTCCGACTCCGGTGGAAGATGATCTTTCACCATTCGACGCGTGATGATCGATTTCGATATCCTGCTCTCCGGTGTGCTTCCGGTAGATATCCGATTAGTGCGTCGACGGCGACTTGCATGTCGGTGAAATGCGGTGGCGATTTTGACCCTGCGACATGTGCCCCTCGAGTGGAGTTTTCGGTAAGGATGTGGAGGCCTTGTGACACGTGTTCCTCGTTGGTGAGGACCTTAACACGTGACACGTTCACGAAACACGCATGGCTTGAAATGGCGCTTACGGGTTTAGGTTAATGGGCTTAGGTCCAATATGGTCCTTTTTAGTTCGACTTTTTGTGTTGGTCTTCTTGCTTTCTTTTCCTTGTAATGTGTTTGGGCTTTGCCCTTTGGACTTTAACCTTTTAATAAACAATAGAATTGATGGAAAAAAAAAAAGACTGCAAGAGTTAAAAGGAAAAGCATGTATAAACATGTCCATTGGGTTGACAAGAAAAAACATGTCCATTGGAGTGTAGTGTGATAAGAAAAGTGACGTGGAGATGATCCATAATATTAACAGCAAATGTAAAAAAGTCTTTTCTTTCTTTGAACTCTTCTACCGCTACGGTCAAAAAGGGCTAAACCACATGTAGAAATTAAAAACGTCGTCGCCTCCTTCAACATTAGTATGTTCATATCTTGTTAAGTTTTATCTATTACTTGGAGGGGCTCTCGGTAATTTAAAGACAAATCTGTTGTCCTTATAAGCTAGAAGAGCGAGAGACGCCTTTGGCAGAAAATGATTTGAGAACGAACAAGTTTCCTTCTTCTGCATTTTGCCCAGAAAAAAAAGATCCTTTCCAATCCCTTTCTCCATCAACATTTAACCCTAAATCGTTGTAACCAACCTCCTTTCGGCCCCCAAAACGCGAAATCGCATCGATTAAGCTCTGAAAATTTGTGGTGAAAAAGTTTCCGAATCTCGTCTCTCGTGATCGGGATTATCGACAAGACATGCGATACCGCCGTTTATAGATTGGTGGTTTCTGGGTTTCTTATAAATTCGGTGAGTAGATGAACGTTGTTGGTGTGATAAGAGTATGTTTAATTCGTTTTCGGACAGGCTACTTGAGTTTGTGTCTGAGGCAGGTTTTGTAATAACAGAAAACATAAAAAATATGAACTTTTTGGTCTCTATAGGGTTTGTTGATTCCGTATGTAAATTCTGATGGATATATATATATATTAAGACATTCTGTGTCTCAATCTAATCCCAATGTTGTGTGGTCGTTTTGTTTCATGTTGAGTATGCTTATTCGTTTTCGGACAGGCTACTGTATTTCGAGTCTGTGGCTTTGTAAGAACAGAAAAAAAAAAAGAGGTATGGTTACTGGTTTTTAAAAAAAAAAATGATTTTTGGTCTTTTTAGGGTTGGTGAGCAAGCTTCGGCTTCCTTAAATGGTTATGTTAGCCTGGCTGGTGATTCTTGGCATAAATGTTAAAACAAAAGGAACATATATTAAGACATTCTGTATGTCTATCTAATCCATGTAGTGTGGTTGTTTGTTTCATGTTTTGGTTTCTTCTCTATTTTCATTCAGTTTTAAGAAATTTACTTCCTATCGATACTTTTGTTTTTTCATGGCTTGTTAAAAGTAGGACACTTGATGGATAATAACAGTTGGAGGCCTGATCTTCCAAATGGAGATCCTTCCGTGGACACTGGTGACTGGAGAAGTCAATTGCCACCTGATTCACGCCAGAAGATTGTCAACAAAATGTAACTTTATTTATTATTAAAAAAATTCATCAGAAATACTTGTAGTTAATATGATGTTATAGTTTCTTTGACCAATGATACTGTTTTTATTTTTTTGTGTACTTAATTACTTGTCACTTGTATGTAGAATGGAGACACTAAAGAAGCATCTTCCGCTTTCTGCAACAGAGGGAGTTAACGAGCTCAGGAGAATTGCTGCTAGATTCGAGGAGAAAATTTTCAGTGGTGCTGTTAACCAGGTTAATCAATCGTCTGCTTGTACATCTTTTTATTTTATTTTAGTGTTTGGTATATATAACTACCTGTAAAGCTTAGTCCCAATATATATAGCTTCTTGATTTTATTTTATTTCGAATTTCAGAGTGATTACCTTCGGAAAATATCCATGAAGATGCTAACTATGGACTCTAAATCTCAAAATGCAACTGGCTCTTCCTCATCTATCCCTGCCGCCAATAATGTCTCATCCATGGATATAAGTAACCACAATTCTCAAGCATGTATCTAGTTTTTGGATGACTGTTTCTCTAATATGGTGCTGTTTTAATCTTTCCTTTTGAGTAGAACCCAACATTCAAGGGCACCTTCTTCCGGGAGCTTTACCAAACAATCAATCTCAAGCACCACCTCAGCCGTCGCTGTCCCAACCCATGCAGAGTAATACTGCCTCTGGAATGACGGGTTCTACTGCTTTAACCAATAATACTAATGTCACAAGCGTTGTAAACCAGAATCCCAGTATGCAAAATGTCGCCGGAATGTTGCAAGATTCATCTGGCCAGCATGGCCTTTCTTCCAACATGTTTTCAGGATCATCCCAAAGGCAGATGCTGGGAAGGCCTAATGCTATGTCTTCTCAGCAGCAGCAGCAGCCACAGAGTGCACAGTTTCTTTATCAGCAGCAGCTACAGCAGCAGCTTCTCAAGCAGAATTTTCAGTCAGGGAATGTTCAGCACAATCAACAACAACAGCAACCAAATTTGCTGCAGCCCAATCAAATGCAACAGTCTGGCATTTCAACATCTACCTCAGCTGTGAGCTCATCTCCTCTCCAGGGTCTCCACACAAATCAGCAATCAAGTCCTCATCAGTCTATGCTTCGTCAGCATCAATCTTCGCTGCTAAGGCAACATCCTCAATCACAACAATCCTCTGGCATCCATCAGCAGCAAACTTCATTGCCGCAACAACAGCCTATTTCTCCTCTACAACAGCAGCAAGCACAGATGATGCGACAACAAGCTGCAAGTGGGTCAGGCATCCAACAGAAGCAGATGATGGGGCAGAATCTTGTCGGGGATATGCAGCAGCAACACCAGCAAAGGTTACTGAACCAACAAAATAATATTTTGAATATGCAACAAAAGCAACAAGTACCGGCACAGCAGCAACTGATGTCTCAACAAAACAGCCTTCAGACAACGCATCAGCAACCACTGGGCACTAGTCATAGCAATGTTGCTGGACTGCAGCAACCACAACAACAGTTGCTCAGTAATTCGAGCATGCAGACTAACCAGCAGTCGGTGCAGCACATGTTATCACAGCCAACGGTTGGGCTACAACGAGCTCATCAGGCTGGCCATGGCGTGTTTTCTTCTCAGGGCCAACAGTCACAAAATCAGCAGATGATACCCCTTCAGTCGCATCATCAGCAGCTAGGTTTGCAACAACAACAACAACCTAATCTGCTACAACAGGATGTGCAACAAAGACTACAATCTTCTGGCCAAGTCACTGGTTCCCTGCTTCCACCTCAAAGTGTAGTGGACCAACAGAGACAACAACAACTATATCAATCCCAAAGAACTCTTCCGGAGATGCCATCATGTATGCTTTACATCCTTGTGAATACTTTACACAATCTCTGAATAGGATCTGATGCTGAACACCCCCATTTCATAAATTTTAGCTTCGCTAGACTCGACGGCACAGACGGAAAGTGCAAATGGAGTCGATTGGCAAGAAGAGGTTTACCAAAAGGTAGTTTTAAAAAAAAATAAGTTTGCTATATCTTTTTCCAATTCTGTCTACACTAATTAAATCTTAAGAAGATAGATGCAACTAGGCTGGCGATTTTAGATATATATATCCGTGATGAGTAATCATGTGACCATTGTGCTTGTTTTTGCAGATCCAAACCATGAAAGAGGCGTACTTACCAGATCTTAGTGAAATCAATCAGAGAGTTGGAGCCAAGTTACAGCAAGTAAGTTACCATTTTTTTAACTAGGAGAATAGTTTGCATTAGTGTGTCCTCCGCAACAGTAGTATATACCTTATGAGACTTTGAATTTAATTTAATGCAAGAACGTTTCAATATTGCAAGTCAAGTGGTTTGTAGCTTGCATCTATGTCCTTGTCTTTTTTCTTATTGAACACATTTTTTTCTCTCTCGAGCAGGACGCTTCTCTTCCGCAGCAACAAAGATCAGAGCAGTTTGAGAAATTAAAACAATTCAAAAATATGTTGGACCGAATGATACAATTCCTATCGGTTCCAAAGATCAACATCATGCCTGCATTAAAGGATAAGGTGGCTAATTATGAGAAGCAGATTATAAATTTCTTAAATAATCACAGGCCGAGGAGGCCAATACAGCAAGGGCAGATGCAGCAACAATCAGCTCAGAACGGTCAGGATCAATCTCATGATAGTCAAGCAAATACGCAGATGCAGTCAATGAGCATGGCAGGTTCTGTGCCAAGGGCACAGCAGAGTAGTCTGGCAAATATGCAGAACAATGTTCTATCATCTCGTCCTGGAGTTTCAGCCCCACAGCAGAGCATTCCGGCTTCTAGTTTAGAGTCAGGCCAAGGAAATGCACAGGTTACCATGGGATCCATGCAACAAAATATTTCTCAACAAGTGAATAACAGTTCTGCCTCTGCTCAAAGTGGGTTAAGTACACTGCAGTCTAATTTTAATCAAGCCCAGCTAAGTTCCGGTTTGCTTCAGCAACAGCACCTGAAGCAACATCAAGACCAACAAATGACGCAGCAGTTGAAACAGCAATTTCAGCAGCGCCAAATGCTGCAGCTACTACAGAAGCAGCAGTTGAGTCAGCAGCAGCAGCAACAGTTGCAAGCAAGACAGCAAGGGGCACAGTTCCAGCAACATTCTCTGCAGGGTCAGCGTGCTACTTATCCCCTTCAGCAGTTAAAACCAGGATCTCAGCTTCCTGCTACGTCGCCTCAACTTCTCCCAGGTGCATCTCCTCAGATGACACAACAACATTCGTCTCCTCAGGTCGACCAGAAAATTCTGATGTCATCTGTCAACAAGATGGGAACTCCATTGCAACCTGCACACTCCCCTTTTGTTGTCCCATCTCCTTCAACCTCCCTGGCACCTTCCCCTATGCAAGTTGACTCTGAGAAAGCAATGGGAAACACTGCTCGCCAACAACAAAGTGTAGTTCAATCCATTGCAATTGGCACTCCAGGGATCTCTGCATCTCCTCTCCTTCAGGAGCTTACTAGTCCTGATGGAAATAATTTAAATCAAAGCGCGGCTGAGCTGCCTATTGAACGCCTTATTAGAGTCGTAAGTAACATTACTAACATCCCACCACTTGTAGCAGAAACATTGTTCTGATCATGATGTATACAGGTGAAGTCCATCTCGCCACAATCACTTTCTTCTGGAGTAAGTGACATCAGATCTGTTGTAAGCATGGTTGATAGGATAGCTGGTTCAGCCCCAGGAAACGGTTCAAGAACTTCAGTTGGTGAGGATTTGGTTGCAATGACAAAGTGTCGTCTCCAAGCAAGAAACTTAATGACGCAAGAGGGAATGCCGGCGAATAAGAAAATGAAACGTCACACAACTGCAATGCCATTAAGCGTTGGTGATAACTACAATCAGTTCGCATGTTCAGAAACATCAGATCTGGAATCTACAGCGACTTCTGTTGGAAAGAAGGCAAGAACTGAGGTATATATGAAATTTGACACACAGCAAGGTTTAAATTTTTTTAAAATATTGAGGACACAATCTTGAACTGCAGACGGAGCATGCCCTTTTGGAGGAAATCAAGGAGATAAACCAGCGGCTGATAGATACAGTTGTTGAGATAAGTAATGATGAAGATGCTGCTGATGCTAGTGAGGGAGCAACAGCAAGCAAAGGGTGTGAAGGAACGACAGTAAGATTCTCGTTTAAAGCGGTTTCTCTCAGCCCAGCCTTGAAGGCTCATCTCTCATCAACCCAAATGGTAAGCAAGATCATTTCGTTAAGATTGAAAATCATTTTATTTTATCGTTTTTTAAGATAATGTTTTGTGCTTCTGTTCTGTTACAGTCTCCTATTCAACCATTGCGCTTGCTGGTACCTTGTAGCTACCCCAGAGGCTCTCCATCTCTCCTGGATAATCTCCCGGTCGAAACCAGGTACAAGTAAAACCATCTATAAGAAACTGGATCATCTTCTTACCTTTAACTTAACATAGTTTGGTTTCTTGAACAGCAAAGAGAAGGAGGACCTGTCGTCCAAGGCTATGGCAAGGTTCAACATATTACTAAGAAGTTTGTCACAGCCGATGTCGCTCAAAGACATAGCCAAGACATGGGAGGCATGCGCTCGGACTGTGATATGTGAGTACGCACAGCAATTTGGAGGTGGAACTTTCAGTTCAAAATACGGTACTTGGGAGAAATTTGTAGCCGCTTCCTGAATCTGATATGCATCTCTTCATCATGTCCTTAATTTGTAATCCTGTGATTAACACTGTTTATCAAAACTCTTTTTATATCGCTATGATTCCTACTTACTATTTTCTTGTCAAAATTATCTAAAAGGTCCCAACACACAAAAGGCTTTTTTGCCTTTTAACCCACTTTTTGTTGTATAGCATAAGTTTGTTTCTACCTCAGAATGATTGGGAGCTTTTATCTAGTAGTCAAAGATTCGTATGCAGTAGTACTGCCATTTTTCAATTGTATTATATGATGTTTTACTGAATATTTTCAGTTGTATTGTATAGTGTGTATTTTGTGTAACCGTAGGTATATTCCTCATTCGTTGGAGAGAGCGTTGTTTTGCTTCCGCCATGGATATGGTTCTCTTTATCGGTGCATGTGGTTGCTTGGTAGCTATGGACTCATTTGGCTTTTGTTACTCACTCTTCGTGGTCTTCCCTTTTGGTTGGTGAGTCAAAATCTTCACCTTTTTTCTCTGAGAATCGCTTGGAACTCTGTTCTTTTGTTGCTGTCAAGAACAAAAGTTGACATGCAAGCAAAAAAAAGATGATATTTCTGAAGATGGAAGGAGAGGTGAGAAGAGGAGATCGCTTGCGATCTCGTTACGACCGAGTTTGAGGATCATGAGGCAGTGTTTAGCGATGGAGATTCCTATGCCCTGGAGGAACTCGTGGTTGAAGTAAACGACGTCTTCGTGTTCGAGCTCTTTCTTGGAGAAGGAAAGACTCCTCGTGGATGAGACAAGGTTCAAGGTTTAAGTTTTGTTCTCGACAGCCATGAAAACCAATCCATGCAAGATTCTTTTGATGGTCTCAACAAAAGTTTGTGTCTCTTTGTGCGTGTGTGCCCGCGTGTGTGTTTGTGTATATAGAGAGGAAACTGAGTAGGGAGGCTTTAACTTTTAAAAAGTGGCGGGCTTTGTCGTTAAGATGGGAGTGGTTTGTAGAATATGGGGTGAGAGTGTGGACAATGAAGAGTGACCATCAGTCACAGTGTGGGTAAAGGAGCAAACACAATGGGATCTTACATTATGTTTTAGAGCACTGTGTTATTATATAAACAAATTATGCAAGGGGAAGATCTGAGAATTTAGGGTATCTGATTATATCATTTACAAAAGACACGAAAAGTCTAATCATATTGACTCAAACGAGATAGTTTAGTGATACTTGGACCAGAATCTAATGACAAGCGATTATATACCTCTCTCATCTTCCCTTATTTTATGGGTTTATTTGCCAGATAACCAAGAAAAATGGGAAATTAGATTTTTAGAGAAATAGGAGAAACAAAATAGGAGAGAGTACAGAGTTTTAGTTCGTTGTTCACAGTGAGTTTAATTATTTTGCTCCAGTCCGGACTCGTAAGTTTCGGTCTAGGTGGTTAAGAGCAATTCCTTTGGAATGTTTTTTTTGGCTTAACAATCCCTTTGAAAAGTTTCTCCAGAGAAGATTTATTTACACTAATGAATATCTTAAATGTTGGAATATATATATCCAAAAATATTTAAAAATATCTCAACATTTTAAGATAGATATCTCAACATTATGCACATTCTCTACATAGCAAGAATGTATCTTTTATGGTCAGATATGAATGTATCTAACGTAGTAAGAAAATATATATATATATTTTTTATATTGGTTACAAATCTAAGAAAATAATTTAAAATATTGTGTCCTTTTATAACATTGGCTATAAACATCTGTTTTTTATACTTTTATTTTTTTTACAAAAAAATCTGTTATATATATGCTTGTTCAGGCCGAGTGAAAATAAAACAAATCGTAAGAAAACGAAGAAGATATTATGATAAAATGGCTATCACCAATAAGATTCTAGTTGCATTTTTTCTCACCATTCTGCTTGCCACTTATGTTCATTGTCGTATAACATCTGATGAAAACATTTCTGGTACCGATATTCTCCAAATTATTTTTTTACCATGGACATAATTTCATCCTTTGTTTTTTACCATGGACATAATTTCATCCTTTTAACAAAGTATGTATAATATATGTTTAAATAGACCAACTTAATTTTCTAGTGAGTCTCAAAATTATTGTAGTGATGATACATGTCATAGGTAAAAATGTTGTAATATTTATCTAAGGTTGTAATGCTTATCTTTTAACATATAATGGATAACATATGTCATAGGTAAAATATTGTAATGTTTATCTTTTAATATATAAGGGATATTTATTGTCAAACAAAAGATTTTTTTTGTTTTGTTTTATATTGGTCACAAATCTCTTTTTTTTTAACTGTATTGGTCACAAATCTAAGGAAATAAATTTAAAGATTATGTCCTTTTTTAACATTGACTATAAAATACTTCTTTATGTATGCTTGTTCTTATATATATATATATATATATTTGACCAGCCTAAGTGAAACAAAACAAATCATAAGAAAACGAAGAAGAAAGTATTATAAAATGGCTATCACCAAAAAGAATCTAGTTGCATTTGTTCTCACCATTCTGCTCGTCGTATCTTATGTTCATTGTCGTATAACATCTGATAACATTTCAGGTACCGATATTCTCCATTTAAAAAAAAAAAATCATGTACATAATTTCATCTTTTTAACAAAGGTATATATTGGTTTAATGATTTATATTGAATAGGTTTTGGAATTAAAAAGGAGGAGGATATGTGCTTCAAAACAAGTGAGTGTTTGCAACCCGACATGGGCCCGGGGGAGTCATTGGACAAAGTTTGCATTGCATTTTGTCAGAGGATGAAGTTTAAATCAGGCTGGTGTGAATTCTATGGTAGTCCATGCTGTTGTTCCTCTAAATAAGCATGTGTTTGACTAAGAATCTAAGATATATAATACAATACATACTGGTGTTTAACCATTAGACAAAAAAATACATACTGGTGTTCGATTTAATCTAATAACATAATTCGTTTTCAAACGTGTTAGATTTTTATTTAAATATACTAGTCGTTTCGCAAGTTTTCTTGTAAGTAGCTTTCAATGTTTTATTGTATCGTTAAAATATATATGAGAGTGTATAAAGTTCCAAGAATGGAATCTTTTCACTAAAATGTGGTTACCGACGGCTCGTTAGGAATCAAACTACACACTTAACACTTAGAATACCATGATTTGGTAACTGGGAACATCACCAAAATCAATTGTTACGATATATAGTAGTGCATGTCTATGAGATAACTTCCATCGTCATTATGTGGAACAACTTTGATTACAAAAGATCACAATGGCTCAGCCTCATTTTATGGGACGGATGCTCCAAGCCTCACACCCATATGCAATAAAAGAAAAACCGTAGCATGCCGGAACTACGAAGCACTACTTTCATGCTCTGTGAAACCTCGATCTTTGTGACCTTTCTTAATGAAGACTAAAAACCAAAAAATAACATATGAACTTTTTAAAAGAATTCAGTCAATGCGAGTGTTATTATAAAAAGAAATAACACTCTACGACCGTAAAGTATGTAAATTAATGTTTTCATCACAATTCCATTTGAAACGTAAGGTATTTCCTTCTCAAATTAGTCATTGGATATACAAATGGTCCCAATTCAAGATCATTGACCAAAATATTTTAATAGTTATGTCAAATTATAATTAATTTGTTCCGATTTGTCATAATGATTATTTTTGGGATAATTTTAAAAATACTCTATTTATAGTTTAGAATTTGAAAAATAAATCTATATTTATATTTTGAAAACTACACTTTCTTCAATGTGATAAGACATTTTTATCCATATTAAAATTAAATATCTGTTTTAGTAACTAAAATACAAATTAAAAATGCTATATTATGATTATTCGTGTTTAAAATAAATATATGCCTAAACATAAATATATTATTTTACTATTTTATGATAGCATTAATAAATACAAAAGATTCTAAAATCTTTATAAATTTTATGAATGCTCTGGCTACAATTAAGTTTTGAAAACATCACTTCTAGTACAATTCGATTCTTTGTATACAGATGTATGTATGTATGTGCTAACTGACTTCAATCTAATAGTTTTAGAGGAAATTATATTGCATCTTTTTAGAGGGGTTTCTATCTTGTGATTATATGACCGCTGGTTTTGGAATTCAACGTTGTACTCAAATTGTCAATTTCAAAAGAGGTTGAGATTTTGTTGATCATTTGGTAAAACTAGGTCTGACTAGAGTAACTCAAATTATATTAATATTTATATCAACCTAATTTATCCGGTGATACTGCTCCTTTTTGCCATTACTCGATAAAAATGTGTTTTATGTGTCACATAGTTCATGTAATATATGGTCAAATGTGCCTAAAAACTATTTCACCAGAAGAAAGAGGAGTCATCCACGTCACACATTTATTAATCACATACATATGCACTAAATTTTCTATTCTATATGGCCGAAGCAATATATGATTATAACCCCTCACAACCTCTAATACTAAACATTAATCCAACCCCAACCGATAAATTTTAAATTCTAAATCTCAATCACTAAACCCAAAAATAAACTATAATATAAATTCATAATATTTTAAACAAATTCAAAACTTAAATTAGTATAAAATATTATGTAATATTATACTATACTATATATATAAATAGACATGAAAGAAAGATGAGTCATCACCGTCACACGTTTATTGACCACATACATATATGCACTGAGTGTTATAGTCTATATGGTAAAAATAGTACAAGATTATAACTCCACCCACAACCCCTAATACTAACATTACCCAAACCCATAAATACTAAATTTTAAATCCCAACAACTAAACTCAAACCCAAATATAAACTATAATATATATATTTATAATATTTTTAACAAATTTAAAATATAAAAATAGTATATAATATTTTGTAATGTTATACTATACTATATAAATAGACAGGGAGGAGCCATTTACATCACACAATTGACGACTTACATATGCACTGAGTGTTATATTCTATATGGTCAAAGTAGTATACAATTATAACTTCACCCACAACCGCTAATACTAAACATTACCCCACCCACAACTCCTAATACTAAGAGCATGTACATCAAAGGTACATGAGGAATTCATGGGGTAAATTCACACGTTTGCCAAGAAAAAAAATATTAAAATAATTTCTCTTTCATGAACCTAGTCCTCCTGAACTCTCTGCGGTGAACTTTTCTGTGGTGAGTTCATCACTGTTTTGTGGGCCCCACGACACGTGGTGGCCCACAATTGGTCTGATTTTTTTTTTTTTTTAAATCAAACAAAAAAAAAGTTTTTAATGATAAAAAATTGAAAACTTGAACCCCAAATGAGGGTTCATTGATGTTCATGCTCTAAACACTACCCTAACCCAAACCATAAATACTAAATCCTAAATCTCAATCACTAAACTCAAATCCAAATATAAACTATAATATATATTTATAATATTTTAAACAAATTTAAAATCTGAAAATAGTATATAATATTCTGTAAAATTATACTATATATACTATATAAAATGAAAAGTAGAATAGATTTGTGAATTAAAATCATTTGTGTGGGTGTAATTAACAAAATGATAAAATTGAGTTTGTAAATCACTTGTGTCGGTTCGGTTAACGCATAAACCAATATTCAAATCAATGACACAACTTCAAAACATAATATGTGTTCATTCACTGTAAAATAAAGAGACTATATGGGTGGCCAGGTGGAGGAGGACAGGAAAGTGTCTTTATCAACTTTATCCAACGATGCCCAAAATATTCATATGTCTCTCGCTGCACGAGTCTCGTCTATTGCCGCATGCGTGTTGATGCACCGGTAACGCCGATGGCGGGTTTCAGATTCGGTGAAGCTTCCTGTTAGTAACCAAAAGAGTTGTTACAGACTGGCTTCTTCTACGGAAAGGTACTCAAGAAATAGTATCAATGGCGATGTAGATCAAATATGAGAGAAAGACAATTCACTTTCTACATAGTTACTAAACGAATTACTTTAAGAAACTATGTGTATCTCTAAGCGCCACAATTTGTGAGAGGTAAATATTATAATTTAATTTACCTTTTGCTTACCGGTTGCATCAGAGGATAAAAAAACTTTATTATAGAAAAGACACACAGTGTATAGGTATAATAAAACAATTAGCTATAGATTGAATTATTAAATTTTTGAACATCACGCAATGCAATTTTCCTTTATTTTATCGTTTTTAGTAGCACAAAATTCAAAATTTCAATCTTTGCTCGATCACTCATCATAACGTTCATTAGCTTTTTGGGAAAAGCAAATCTTTATATGTCAGGTGTTTTAAAGAATTGAATACGTTCGGTCACAGCGACAACACTCCAGTCCTACTACTCTCTCCGTATTATTTTAATTGTCATTTTAAATTTAAATATATAAATTAATAAAATATTTAATTTTATATATTTACTAAATAAAAACATATTATCAATACATCTAAACACATTTTAACCAATAGAAAAATAGATTAAATTATAAAGTCAATAAATGTTGTATTGAAATTATAATACGACACATATTTTGAATAGAAAATTTTACTCTACAACGAAAACTAAACTGAAATGAAGGAAGTATAATATATGCACATTTAAAGACCTATGGGAAATATTTTATCTGTATACGTATGATGACAATTTATACTATCGAATCTTTCGATAGTTTTTTTAATAATATATACATCATCTTTTTTTTAATTGTGACTGTAAAGCACAACTAGCAATATAATATGAATAGAAAAAAAAATTACTCTGGTTTTAACTGTTTCTATACTAGTCAAGTGGAATTTTTTTAAATTTTTTACTTTATTTACTATTCAGGAAAGAGTAAAAATTGTATGTGTTTTTAATTTTAGTTTGCAAGGAGAAAAAGTTTTTCGTTAGATATCAAGTTTTTTTCTTTTGCTATTTATTTTAACTATTACCTCTTATTTATTCTAATTTAATTTTTTACTATAAAAGCTAAAATATCCTAATAAATTATCAAATCCGAAAGCTAAATCGGTGGAACTGAATGGACACCATAGCAGAAAACTGAATTGAAGCACCACGTGCAACTTTACCGGCTATTATATTCATTGCTCTTGGAATATGTTGGATTGCAAAGTTGGAGAAGAATTTTTATTGTATTAAAATTCTTCTATTGGCGTAGTGAAAGTCATCCATTCCATCGGTGTAAGCACTATAATCACTGATTGAAAACAGTATGTTGCAAACACCACTTTCGTAATATATAGAGTCTTCATGATTTTATAGTCCAAATCAAAGGTTCATATTATGCATGTAAAGGTAATAGACTATTTCCAATATTTATAGTTTCCATTATATTATCAGAACGTTCTTTTGTACAAAACAACTTAACATAAATAAGATAACAAATGGATGATGTCTCGTAAAGCAATCTGATATATCCGAAATAAGCGGAATATGAAAAAAAAAAAAATTGACCAAAAAAGATAAAAAAAAATAATAAGGAAAATAGCAAAGCATTAAAACTTTTACGTGAACGTGTAAGAGAATGGGACACATACATAAGTGGAAAGTGACCAATCCCCAACACCTCATCTTCAAATCTATTTATTGTTTATTACTCCCTCCGTTTTTTAATATAAGTCATTTTAAAATTGTGCACATGAATTAAAAAAATCATTAATTTTTTATATTTTCTAAACAAACATCATTAATTATTTACTTAACCACAAATCAACCAATAATAAAATATAAGGTATATTATCATTGGTCATATAACATTAAGTGTTAATAAATTTTACATAGAAAACTGAAAACGTCATATAATTTGGAACATAAAAAATTTTCTAAAACGACTAATTATTTTCGTTTGGTTATACGTCTCCTTTTAAGATTTATTGATTGTAATCTTATTTTCAGCGCATTTATTACTTAATATTTCCATGTTTCTATTACTAATAATTTCTCATATTAAATAATATAATATTAATATGATTAATAACTAGTAATTTTTTTTATTTCTGCTTCTTAAATTTGGTAAAAAATAAAACAAATTGATAAAAATATTTTCTTTTTTAAAATTATGACGTATCAAAAAATCTACTTACGACTATGAAAATGAATGAATATATTAAAAAACGGAAGGGGTATCATTTTATATTATTGTTTTATTCAATAATTATTAGTATTATTGTCTTTCGCATAAAACAGCACTGCAACGATATAACAAAACAAATCGTATTAAATATATTTTGGCAGTAGTTTAGACTATTTTGTTAGACTAAAAAAACCATTTTAGTTGCCCGAGTACAGAAACAAAAATAAATATAGTTTCAAATGGGGATCCCTTTCAAATGCAACTTTCTAAAAGCTGAGTTTGATAGAGAGGATATGTACTTGGTGTAATTTATCATCTAACAGTTTATTAAAAATGGGATAATAATTAGTAAAAAGAAAATACTATAATATTGGGAAGTTAGGGCTGAGCTTCATCAATGCGTCACTTATCTCGTGAGAGTGAGACTTCTGGACGGACACGCCTCTGATGGAACCCACCTGCATTGCTTTTGGCCGGACCCTTTTTCATTTTATTATTATACTACCAAAGTAAAGAAGATGCAACAACCATCCCTCAAATCTATCTATTTTATTATCCTTTGAACTTTTTTTTTCAATAGAAATGTGCACACAACCAAATAACCAATCAATCATACACTAAATTTACCCATATTGAAAAAGTTAAAAACAATAGTTTTTTTTAAATAATGACTTAAATATGTTGGACAGAAAATAATCAGTAATACTGTAAAATATTAGAAGAATTATAAAAAATTATTCTCATATTCTTTATTACGAGTTGAACATTTCTCCATCACGTGATGTTCGATGTGAGTAACCGCATCTGAAGAGGCAATTGCCTTCTCAATGTCATATCCGTAATAACAGTCAAACTCGAGGGTTAAAAAGAACTCATGATAAATAAAGCTTGTGTCGCGCCACGAGGGATCTGAGACAACTCTGACACATTGAATGAAACTCTAACCGTTAGATCTCCATCCTCCGCGCCATCATACGAAATCGACGGTCGTCCAGATAAGTATAAAGCCCCTTGTGACGTAGACGATCACACCTCCATGCGTTACAGCTGGCAACTAATATTCCGAGCTGAATAACTTCGAGAAATGTGGCCGATTAACTCCTAGGGATAATCAATTCTACTTATCACTTCGCTAGCTTTTCTTCGAGTGATAGCTTACTCAACTTATCAACACCCAATTATCTGTCACCTTCTCTTATTAAAGTCTCCATTTCTGCAAGTGTTAATGTCCGTATTTATACCTCGAAGAGAGAGAGAGAGAAATAAGAGGAAGAAGCTTTATTTTTTCTTTCTTTCTTTGAGTCCAAAAATCAATCAATCTTCTTCTTCTTCTTCGTCGATCTCTTTCTTCCTTCATGGTAAGTAAAGCTTCGTCTCTGTTTTTATTTTCTCTCTACCCTTTATGGTAAAAAGAATCTCTTTCTAAAGCTATTTAATTCCATAGCCAATTCTAGGAAAGATTTTTAATTTTACTGATTTATCGTTATCTGCAGAGATGCGAAGTTTATGGATATATTTTTTTTCAGATAAAAGTATTGGTTTTTTAATTTAATACGAAACCTAGATTTGAGCGCGTTTGCCATTGTATATGTTGCAGATCTGGTGATAGTGTTTGGTGGTCTGAGTTGAAAAAAAGTCTCATGTCTTCTCTTAGTAGAGAGCTTGTGTTCCTGATCTTACAGTTTCTCGATGAAGAGAAGTTTAAAGAGACTGTTCACAAGTAAAATCTTGCCTCCTCATTCGATCTATTATTCTGCTAGCTCTTTGTGTTGGTTAATTAATGCTGATTGGTTTTGTTAATTAGGCTTGAACAAGAATCTGGATTTTTCTTCAACATGAAGTACTTTGAGGACGAGGTGCATAACGGGAACTGGGACGAGGTTGAGAAGTATCTCTCTGGTTTCACTAAAGTGGATGATAATAGATACTCTATGAAGATATTCTTCGAGATAAGAAAGCAGAAGTATCTCGAGGCTTTGGATAAGTAAGTAGTGATGGATGGAGCTTTGTTTTGTTAATAATAAAAGAAAAAATAGAGTTTTGATTTGTGGGGTTTTTTTTTTTTAAACTAGGCATGATCGTCCCAAGGCGGGGGAGATACTAGTGAAGGATTTGAAAGTGTTTTCAACTTTTAACGAGGAGCTTTTCAAAGAAATAACTCAGCTCTTGACGTTAGAGAACTTCAGGGAGAATGAACAGTTATCAAAGTATGGGGACACCAAGTCCGCAAGATCGATCATGTTGGTGGAACTCAAGAAGCTTATCGAGGCGAATCCTCTGTTCCGTGATAAACTGCAGTTTCCTACTCTTAGAAACTCGAGGCTGAGGACTCTTATCAACCAGAGGTTAATTAATTGCTGCTTTTGTCTTATTCACTTCAAGTTGTTGGCATCATCATCAAACTCATTACTTTTTTTTTTGTTAACTTGCAGCTTAAATTGGCAACATCAGCTTTGTAAAAACCCAAGGCCAAATCCGGATATAAAGACTCTTTTTGTTGATCATTCGTGTGGTCCTCCAAATGGTGCACGTGCTCCATCTCCTGTGAGCAATCCACTGCTTGGAGGGTTACCAAAAGCTGGAGGCTTTCCTCCTTTAGGCGCACACGGGGTAAGCTCTAGTCTCTATCTTTAGTTTTCACTTGCATTTCTCCTGAGGCTAAATATCTCTTATCTCTCCAGCCGTTTCAACCAACGGCCTCACCCGTTCCACCTCCTCTTGCTGGTTGGATGTCTAGTCCTTCCTCTGTCCCACATCCAGCTGTGTCTGCAGGACCCATTGCTCTTGGTGGTCCTTCTATCCCAGGTACTACTCCCTTATCAAATAAACTGTGTATGATCTACCAACCAGAGGTCATTAGCTCAACTGGAAAGGATAATGACTATTGTGTCAGAGGTCTCCAGTTCGAGTGACTGTTGGGACGAAACTAATATTACATGATGTGGTTTCGGAAAAAAAAAACTGTGTGTGATCTATGCATTGTGCTTACAATGGAGCTCATAATTTGGTGCAGCGGCATTGAAGCATCCGAGAACTCCTCCAACTAATCCTGCTTTAGACTACCCATCAGCAGAGTCTGAACATGTCTCGAAAAGAACAAGGCCTATGGGCATCTCTGACGAGGTTAATCTAGGTGTCAACATGTTACCAATGTCGTTTCCCGGGCAGGCGCATGGTCACAGTCCAGCTTTCAAAGCACCTGATGACTTGCCTAAGACGGTTGCACGAACTTTGACTCAGGGCTCATCTCCAATGAGCATGGATTTTCATCCAATCAAACAGACTCTGCTTCTAGGTCTGTCTCCTGCTCTGTTTGTCAGCTTTCATATAACAATATTCTAAATTGGATTACATTGTTCTACCAGTTGGTACTAATGTAGGAGATATCGGTCTGTGGGAAGTTGGTTCTCGTGAAAGATTTGTACAGAAGACCTTCAAAGTCTGGGATATAAGCAAATGTTCAATGCCCTTACAGGCTGCTCTGGTGAAAGAGCCTGTTGTATCTGTTAACCGTGTGATATGGAGCCCAGACGGTTCCTTGTTCGGTAAAAGAATCCACCTTTAAAGTAACATGTGCACAAGAATGAAACTATATAACTCTGCCCTATACGTTCTCTAATGCAGGAGTTGCTTACTCGAGACATATTGTACAACTATACTCTTATCATGGAGGTGAAGACATGAGGCAACACCTTGAGGTCTCATAACATTGACAAGCCTCCTCTTTTTTTTACATTCTTTTTTTTTTGTGCTGTGGAGATATTGTCTTGTTAATATTTGTGATTTTTCAGATTGATGCTCACGTTGGTGGTGTGAATGATATTTCCTTCTCGACTCCAAACAAGCAACTGTGTGTGATAACCTGCGGTGATGACAAAACCATCAAGGTCTGGGACGCTGCAACGGGTGTCAAAAGACATACTTTTGAAGGCCATGAAGCTCCTGTTTACTCTGTCTGTCCTCACTACAAGGAAAACATTCAAGTAAGCTTAATTAGCCATTGATCTCCCTTAAGGCTTCAAATGGGTGGGTTGACCATGTGTTGTCCGTCTCCAAATATAAAGTTGACCTGGATCACTGGTTTTTTTGCCAGTTTTATCGGGTTTTCTCAAATCCCGGTTTTAAACCGAACCGTACTCGGCTTCTTCAGCGAGTCAAGGTCAGACCGGTTCGACCTACCGGTCTGGTCCGGTTTTCAAAACCATGCTTTTGAGTTAAATCAAATTGAGGAAAAATAAGAGTTTTAGAGAAATTAATTTTTTTCACCAAAATCGCAATTTCGAATTTTCCAGACAAAACCGCAAAATGAGAATATAATACTTATTCAAAATGTAGATTCTCCCTCCCTTCCATTACATGTTATAGTTTTTTGACATTTTTTTTTTGTTTTCTTGTCTTCAAGTTCATATTTTCTACAGCGCTCGATGGGAAAATCAAGGCATGGTTGTATGATAACATGGGTTCTCGAGTTGACTACGATGCACCGGGTCGCTGGTGTACCACAATGGCTTACAGTGCGGATGGAACTAGGCTATTCTCTTGTGGGACGAGCAAAGATGGAGAGTCTTACATAGTTGAGTGGAATGAAAGCGAAGGAGCTGTTAAAAGAACTTATCAAGGCTTCCACAAGCGTTCTCTCGGTGTTGTGCAGTTTGACACGACTAAAAACCGTTATCTAGCTGCTGGTGATGACTTCTCCATCAAGTTCTGGGATATGGACAATGTGCAGCTTTTAACTGCCATTGATGGCGATGGAGGTCTCCAGGCAAGCCCGCGTATCCGGTTTAACAAGGAAGGCTCTCTCTTGGCTGTGTCTGGAAACGAGAATGTGATCAAGGTTATGGCAAACTCGGATGGTTTGAGACTGTTGCACACTTTCGAGAACGTTTCATCTGAATCCTCCAAGGTACAAAGCTTTAGATTACTTTACACGCAATTTGAAAAGTTTCTTTAACACTTCGTTTTCTACATTTGTAGCCTGCAATAAACAGTCTTGCAACGGCAGCTGCTGCTACGAGTGCTGCAGCAGATCGATCAGCCAATGTTGTTTCCATCCAAGCAATGGTAATTAAAGAACGTTTTTATTTGTTCTTTTACTTATTTCATCTTTCCATCATTCATCATCACCTCGCCTTTTTAAATAGAATGGAGATGCGAGGAATATGGTGGATGTGAAGCCAGTGATAACAGAGGAATCAAATGATAAGTCTAAGATATGGAAGCTTACTGAAGTCAGCGAGCCTTCTCAATGCAGGTCACTGAGACTCCCTGAGAATCTGAGAGTAGCTAAGGTATATCAGTTATACATTTTCTGATCAATGTACAGGCTGGCTATATATATATATATATGGTTTTTCTCATGGTTCTAAAAATCGGTCCGGGCAACAAATCGGTGCTATTCGAAACAAATTTTTTAAAATCCAATCGGTTTAAACCACCTTTCTAAATCAGTTTAAATCTTTTAAATTAAATAATAATGTTAGTAAAAATCTACAAATTTGTCTAATTTTGTTTTGTAAATCTAATTTTGATAATTTATCAAAATAATTTTATAAAACCCCAAAAGACTAAAATATCTTGTATAAAAGTAAAATATATATATTATAAATCAATACTTCATTAACACCTAGGTCCCGAATAATTTGCTTGGTAGCTAGTCCTCTACAAGACAGCTAGTTACCGTCTAGTAATTTCTTGAACATTGGTTTTCTTCTTTTTCTGATGATAAACTGATAAATTTTGCAGATATCAAGATTGATTTTCACCAATTCCGGAAACGCTATCTTGGCTTTGGCGTCAAACGCTATTCATCTTCTATGGAAATGGCAGAGGAATGAGCGCAACGCAACTGGAAAGGTAAACTTGACTGACTATCTCTAACTTTCTTGGTCCAATGGCAATAATGATAAATTGTCATTCATTCATGTAGGCTACAGCTTCTTTGCCACCTCAGCAATGGCAACCAGCAAGTGGGATCCTAATGACTAACGACGCAGCTGAAAACAACCCTGAGGAAGCTGTACCTTGTTTTGCTTTATCCAAGAATGATTCGTATGTAATGTCAGCCTCTGGAGGAAAGATCTCCTTATTTAACATGATGACGTTTAAGGTAATGTGGAAACACATATGTTTGATGTTTTGTGTTATGCATTTTGATTCACTGACTGATTGTTCTTGGCTCTGATAATGTGCTAGACGATGGCTACTTTTATGCCACCGCCGCCTGCTGCAACTTTTCTTGCTTTCCATCCTCAAGACAACAATATCATTGCTATCGGAATGGATGATAGTACTATTCAGATTTATAACGTCCGTGTTGATGAGGTAATGAATCAAAAATCTCCAGAGAAGAAGCAGTGTTTTGTATGTTTGATATGATTGTCAATATGTTTCCTTGTCTGCTTGTGCAGGTGAAGAGTAAGCTTAAAGGTCATTCAAAGAGAATAACTGGTCTTGCCTTCTCCAATGTGTTGAATGTGCTGGTTTCTTCTGGAGCTGATGCTCAGGTTCGAACCATCTTTTTTTGCTTTTTTGAGTATCAATGGGACAAGATCAACAGTCTGGTATGTTCTTCTTGTTGTTTCAGCTTTGTGTATGGAACACAGATGGATGGGAGAAGCAAAGAAGCAAGGTTCTGCCACTTCCACAGGGAAGACCAAACACTGCACCTTCAGACACGCGTGTTCAGTTCCACCAAGATCAAGCTCACTTCCTTGTCGTGCACGAGACGCAGCTTGCTATTTATGAAACAACCAAGCTCGAATGCATGAAACAGGTATCTCTCTCTCACACACACTGCAAGATCTGCAATGTAATAATGCATTTGATTAACGATTGTATTGACTTCTTTACAGTGGCCAGTGAGAGAATCGTCAGCTCCAATCACTCATGCCACCTTCTCATGTGATAGCCAATTGGTCTATGCGAGTTTTATGGATGCAACGATTTGTGTATTTAGCTCTGCTAATCTAAGGTTGCGTTGCCGAGTCAACCCTTCTGCGTATCTACCAGCTAGTCTCAGGTAAACAACAGAGGATTCTTGAATTTTTTTTTTCTTACATAGTAAATCTTGATGAAGCTTTGGTTTTTCTTTTTTTTTGCAGTAACTCGAACGTACATCCTCTGGTGATTGCGGCACATCCGCAAGAACCAAACATGTTTGCAGTTGGTCTCTCAGACGGAGGTGTTCATATATTCGAACCATTTGAGTCAGAAGGTAAATGGGGAGTGGCTCCACCTGCTGAGAATGGATCTGCAAATGGCGCGGTGGCTGCACCATCCGTTGGAGCCTCTGCTTCTGATCAGCCACAGAGATGATCTGATCATACCTACCTCTCTGATTCTCTTTCTTTCTGTTAAAGTCCTTTTTTAATCTTTTTGGTAGAAATATTTATGATCCAGAGATTACATGTTTAGTTGTAACATATATTCAGCGTAATTTAGTAGTAAAGTTTGTTTCTTGTGACAGAAACGTTTTTCATGGAGACGATATTTAGAATTTACATGGCATTTACAAGAGTGATTAGTTTATTTTGACGATACTTAAACAAACCAAAGAGATCCCAAAAGCTGATCACAAAGAAGAGCACTCTATTTTAAAATCGGATATGTCACTTCACTCTGTGCTCTCTTATTACCTGAATATGATAATGCACTGGCCATTGGTACAATTTTACCTGGGCGTTCAGTTTCAATTTGGGTATTTCGGTTTTTGATTTTTGATTTTCCAGTTCTAAAAGTTTAGGAATTGTTCGGTTATTTACGAAATTTAGTTTCGTTATTTCAATTTTTTAATCGGTTTGGATAACATTATTGAAAATCAACTAATATTCAAATAATTTTGGGTCTAATTTGATTCTGTCTTTTCGAATGATTTTGGATAATATTGAAAAAACCATCATATAATTCAGTTTTTTCAGATTTAATATCGTATTATTCAGATAAAATGTATTAATTAATTATAACAATTTTAAAATATTTCAGATGAAAAATATTTTGATAATTTTGAGTTTTTGGTATTTCAGTTTATAAATAATATTTTGAAGATATTTAGTTATTTAAAAACTAAACATAGTTGATATTTTTAGTATTTAATCTGAATTTTAAAAATTCAGATATCCATTCGGTTTTCAATTTAGTTTTTATTTTTAAATATAAGTTAGATTTAAAAACATTTTTACCGCACATGGTGCAGGAAAACACCTAGTCGTCTTTGATTCGCCTAGCATATGAGGTGACTATTATGATAAAATAAACTAGGTTTTTCGTAATATAACGAAAACATAAAATAAAGCAACAAAAAATAAATAAAAATAGTGTTTTATTTATTCTATTAAAACTGAAGTGCAAAATCATATTTACTTATTTTAAAATAATTTCTTACATATTTTCATTCACATTTAATTAATTCTAACTAATTCATTTATTGTTTTTCCTCATTAATTCGACATTATTTATTACAAAGTATACAACAAAATTTACATATTTTAAATGTTTTTATTACATCTTTATTTTTCACTCATTCTAACTATTTCATTAATTGTATTAACTATAAAAATTCTACATCTTTTATTTTACAGGTTAATCATAATAATTTCACAGGTTTGAATGACATTGATTCATTTGTGACAAAAATTCAATAACAATTTTTTTAATTTGTTTACAGTTAGGCACAAACATCTAAGTAGCCATTCGAGTAAGAATCATTTTTTGGATATCGGTTTTTTTGGTTTTTAAAATTAAACTATATTTGGATATTATAAATTTTTGGAAGGGTTCGAGTCGGATCTTTCCGAGTCCGGGTAGGTTCGTAGAACCCTAAAAATATCACAATAACCTATGTGTTTAAAAATGTCATCAAAAATTTATTAAAAAAGGTAAAAATCATAACCCATGCTAGCCGCGCGAACATGTGGATCAAGCTCTAATTATAAATAGAGTCATTTACACTTTAAGTCATTTTGCACTTTTTATTACATTTTAGAACACATTTTACTACTGAGCTAGTTTTGCACACGTTCCCACACATTTAACCCTAGAAAATTCCAAAACATCCTTCTTCCTTTTTCCTTTCTCTTTTCTCGTTTGTCTTTTGTTTTTCTCTTCCTCTCTATTGACAGCGGAAGAATAAATAAATCAGTGAGGGTGTCGGGACCGGGGGACCACCGACCTGAGTGGGCGTGTACCGGATTGAAAGATGAGACCTTTGGGAACTTAATGACGGTGGCAGAGATGACTGTGGGAGGAACGACATATAAAGGATTAGTGGTAATGGAGACGGAGGACTGGAGGTGATGATGGAGAGGATGAAGTCGATAAGTATAAGGAGTCAGATACTAAATTTCGATGAAGTTATGAAAGAGACGGAGCGTAAATAGATTACACAATCGGAAGATTGGAGTGACGAAGTCTGTGAGGATTCAGAATCTGCTTCTTCGAGTTACATGTTTAATTTTATTTGTTATGATCATCATGAGGATATGCTTGTTGCTTCGAAACAGCTTCGTGGTCCCGACGCCATCACTGGTTTATTTAATCGTGAGGATTGAATTCAGCTTCGTGGTCCCGACGTCATCACTGGTTTCTTTAATCGTCCGCCGTCAACAGAGAGAAAATAATGATTTTACGATTAAATTTTATAATTTTCTAAAAAAATTGTATGCATTTTTGAAAATTTTAGTTATAAAATTGTATAATTTAAAAATATATAATTAAATTATATTTCGAAATTTATAATGTCATATTTGAATATATTTATTTTAATGATGATTTATGAGTTTCACATTCTAAAAAAATTTCCAAAAATATAAATTGACATTAAATGTAATATATGAATTATTACCATATTTTAAAAAGTTTACCAAAAATATAAATTAACATAAAATGCAATTGTACATGTCATATTAAGCTATAAGACATGTCATCAATTTCAGTAGCCATGTCATATTTGTTTTGTGAAATTGATTGTACAAAGGAAGTTTGGCAAAATCACTTGCAAATACGGTTTGGTTTGGGAAAAATGTGCTACATTAGTCTGATAATTACACAGAGCAAATGATTACCAACTTTTCATGACCAAGATGAACACAAACACACGATTCTTTCCAAAAACGATATAGCTTTCTTTTTATTCAGAAACAAACACAAACAACATTGGAGTTTAAGAAGATGATGATGATGATGACTCCTCTTTCACGCGAACAACACCGTCGTTAAGCAACTTCTGCTCTGTTTTCTTCCCCTCCCCACCACCAAACATCTGCTTCCTATAAACCTGATGCAACCTCCCAAACAACTCCTTCTTAATAGACTCAAACGCCATATCCAACCTCTCCAACTGCTCAAGCGCGTTCTGGTTATACATAAACAAACCATAGTAAAGCTCAAAGCTATCACTGGACGTGTTCTCCACCAAATCAAGCAACGTCTCGTAACCTTTGGTATTAATGGGAGAAGACTCGACACCAAACTTCTCCAACACCCTCCCCATGGTATGCGTCACGAACTGGGACCCAGCCGCGTGCTTGTCGTGCTCCTCGCAGCTCATCTCCACCATCCTACAACCTTCGCTCTCGAACACCTTGAGAAACTTGTCGCACCTCTCGTGCCGAGAATCCTCCCCTCCGATCCTCACCTTGTCGTAGACGAAAGGGAGGCCGGACCAGGAGTGCTTGCCGCTCTCCGGTCCGAACATCGGGTGAGTGCAGAGGATGTCGAACTCCTTGGGGAGGTACTTGAGGAAGAGGGTCTTGGGGAACTCTTTGACGGAGAGGACGTCGACGAAGAGCGTGCTGCGGCGGAGGCGCTGGAAGGGGAACGATCGGAGGACGGATTCGGTGGAGAGGATGGAGGTGCAGAGGAGGACGACGTCGGGGTGCTGCTCGCAGAGGTCGTGGGGGTTGTGGAAGAAGCGGGCGCCGATTGAGGAGGCGGCGGAGGAGTAATCGGAGCGGGAGTGGGTGATTAGGTCGTGGCCGTGGCGGACTAGGGTTTTGGAGAGGAACTGGCCGAAGTTGCCGAAGCCTAGGACGGCGATTTTGAGGGCGGAGGATTTGCGGTACTCGGATTTGAGCTGGGTCTCGTAGTCGAAGATCTGGGCGGCGTCGATGGCGCGGATGCGGAGGGATCTCGGCGGAGAAATGGCGATAGCGGGTGGGTTCCGGCGGAGATTGGGGGGAGAGAAGAGGGGCTTCGTGGGAGAGAAATGGAGTAGCATTGTGTGGTGCCGGTGGTGGTGGTGGAGAAGAGATTTGTGGTGATTTGAGGAGTGTGTATGCAAAGCAACAACTTGTGGAAGAAGAAGAGAAGCGATATGAGGAGAGGAGGAAGACGATCGAATCTGATGAATACCACAACCACAAGGACCGTCAAGTAAATTAAAATAATTTGTCATCAAGTTGAATTATGCTTCCCACGTTTTTTCACTTTTCTGTATTAAACCCTCGTATAACATTATAATTAGAAAAACCCCCACAAGTTCTCTTTTCTAACTCTTATCCCCTCGAATCAAGAGTTCCAACTCTGTCTTCCCAAACGAAATAAGCTCTCAAGTTATAGCAGATGATGTGTTTTTGTTGTTTGTGAGTGAGGAGGTGGATAAATTTTGTGGCTTTGGTGAAATATGATCCTGTGATCCACACTCTCTTGCCACTGACGATGAAAGGAGAGTGTGTTGATGCTATGGAGGATGAGATGTTTAGGCTAACGAGCAAAGATGGGAATCTTGCTGTGGAATGGACGATGCAGTTGGAGCAAGACCCTGTTCAGATACTTGATGCAGTTATGCCTTTGTATTTGAACAGTCGGATTCTAAGAGCATTGCAGGAGTCATTAGCGACTGTCGACTGAGCTCGCTTCCAGGATGAGTGCCACGTGTAGTGCGACTGATAATGCTCTTGAACGGAAGAGGAATATGACGGTGACGGTGGCTTACAAACGGGAGAGACAGGCCAGGATGACTGGGGAGCTGATGGAGAGTGTGGCTGGATACGACGGTGTTAGTTAGAAACCAAAGTTGTTTCTAACCATCTAGTGTATGTGTAATAATGTTATGAAAGAAGACGAAGACGAAAAAAGTAAAAGAAGCAGAGCAGGCAGAACCTCAACAACTAAAAAAACAAGTCTCAAATACTTGGTGGATTTCTAAATTCTAGACAGCACAAAAAGTGATAAGAGAGAGAGAAACATCATTCGGTTGGTTCTTTAAATGAGCTCTCATCAACAAAAACAGGTTTTGTTTAACCACCTACGCAAAACGAAAATAAGAATGGTAAGAAAGAAGATCTCCATCATCTTCATCTTCTTCATCATCATCATCATCATGATCATCTTCTTCTTCTTTCACTCAGGGATGAGTTTAGAGGTACTTGAAAAGGATACCACCGTGAGTGGCAAAGAAGGGAGCAAACACAAGAGACTCAACAGCCATGAGCTTGATCAGAATGTTCAACGAAGGTCCTGAGGTATCCTTCAACGGGTCTCCAATGGTGTCACCTATAACAGCTGCCTTGTGTGGCTCTGAACCCTTTGGTCCTAGACTCTTTGCGTGTTCCGACACACCAGCCTGAAAAAAAACAAATCTCAATGCTTAAGGATTTTGATTCTCATCTCTTAAAAAATGGTTTGATAAATCAGTTCTGTACCTCAATGTATTTCTTGGCGTTGTCCCAGGCACCACCAGTGTTAGATGCAGAGATGGCAATCTATTTATATAAAACAAGAACGTCGATGAGCATAAGTTATTCACAAGAGAACTAAGAAGAGAATATATATACCTGAACACCGGAAACAAGGGATCCGGCGAGAACACCAGAGAGGGTCTCAACACCAAAGAAGAAACCAACAATGAGAGGAGTGAGCATGACAAGGCAACCAGGAGGAATCATTTCCTTAATAGAAGCATCGGTGGAGATCTTGACGCATGTGGCGTAGTCAGGCTTTGCGGTACCTTCCATGAGTCCAGGTATGGTGTTGAACTGCCTGCGAACTTCTTCAACCATCTTAAGCGCTGCACTTCCCACACTCTTCATCGTCATTGCCGAGAACCAGTAAGGAAGCATGGCGCCGACAAGCAGACCAATGATCACCTTTGGGGTCAAAACATCAACGGTGTGGACTCCTGCACGGCTCACGAAGGCACCGAACAAAGCCAAGGAGACCAACGCAGCAGAGCCAATAGCAAATCCCTATACACAAAAAAAAAAAATCAGAATCACATCAAAAGCAAAGGCATGGTTTAAAGCCACGAACCTTTCCAATAGCGGCAGTGGTGTTTCCAGCTGCGTCAAGAGCATCGGTTCTTTCGCGGATGCGGTGGCTCATTCCAGCCATTTCAGCAATACCACCAGCATTGTCACTGATGGGACCGTAAGCATCGATTGCCAAACCAGTGGCGATGGTGCTGAGCATCCCTAGAGCGGCAACGGCAACACCATACATAGCAGCAAAGCTGAAGCTAACGAAGATACTGATAGCAATGGCGAAGATTGGAATGATGACTGATTTGTAACCAAGAGCCAGTCCAAATATGACATTGGTGGCAGCACCAGTTCTGCATGAATCTGCAACATCTTGCACAGGGCTGCAAAAACAAATACGGGAACATCAGAGTTGTCCTAACAGTGAAGAATGATAGTAATTAGGCCTGCATATTTTGTCTGCACCGAACCAGCCGAACCGAACCGATTTTCAGTTTTCGGTTTGGTTAGTTCGGTTAACCAAAAATACCTGAAATTAATCGAACCTAACTAACCAAATTTAACCGAAAACCCGAAAATATCCTACTTTTCAAATTATACCGAATTTTAACCGAAAACAAAAAGTGTTATTTTCAGAAATTATGTTTAAAAACCAAAAACCAAACCGAAACGATTTTTTGGTTCACTATGGTGGGATTGTGGTCAAACGGTATAAACCGAAACCGAAATAACCGAATGCCTAATAGTAATGGTGAAAGTAGTTTCTTACCTGTAGGCGTTGCTAGTGTAGTACTCAGTGACGAAACCAATAATGAGTCCAGCCCAAAGACCAACACAAACACACAGGAATAGCTGCCTGCAATCCAAAAATTGTACACCGTAATTAGAATCTTACACCGTAGACAAAAAGCAACCACACAAAAGAAGGATCATCATTACCAGTTCTGCACGACTTTTTGTGTTCCAAAGTTGAAGATGGTGAAGGAAGAAGGCAAGCCAACCCATGATACAACAGCGATTCCAACGGTCATGATAGCAGTTGAGATGATGAGCTGGTTCTTCAACGCTGGCTCAATCTCCTTAACAGCCTTAATCTCAAAGAAGTCAGTGGCGAAGAGGGTCGTGATCAAACAAACCAAGATACCCATTGAACTGATGAGCAGTGGGTAGCACATGGCAGTGAAATCGTGGTTGATACCAAAGGAAGAGATCGAAGCAACGACAAGGGCAGCACATGACGCTTCAGCGTATGACCCAAAGAGATCAGATCCCATACCAGCAATGTCACCAACATTGTCACCCACATTATCAGCAATAACCTATAACACAACCAACAAAAAATCAAGTCAAAAACTTATAAATAAATAAATAAAAAAAGTAAAAGATCATATATGTACTTACAGCTGGGTTTCTTGGATCGTCTTCTGGAATATTCCTCTCGATTTTACCGACAAGATCAGCACCAACATCAGCAGCTTTAGTGTAGATCCCACCACCAACACGTCCAAAGAGAGCCATGGAAGATCCACCAAGCCCGTAGCCAGTGATAGCCTCAAAAAGACCTTCCCAGTCATCTCCGTAATAGATCTTAAACACGTTAATGGTAATGTACAGCACCAAGAGACCACTAGCGGCGAGAAGGAAACCCATCACAGCCCCTGACCTGAACGCAACGATGAAGGCCTTTCCGACACCTTTCCTGGCCTCCAAGGTGGTTCTAGCGTTAGCGTAGGTAGCAATCTTCATGCCGAGGAAGCCAGAGAGAACGGAGGTGACCGCACCGAGGATGAAAGCAATGGTGCTGAAAGCTGCGGTGGCCAACGCAGGCTTGCAGGTTTTGGTGGAGTCGTAGGTGCAAGGCTTGCTCTCTGTGCTAAATCCCTCGACGGAGCCGAGGAAAACGAAGATGATAGCGGCGAAGAACACCATGAAGACACCAACGTATTGGTATTCCGTGAATAGGAATGAAGTTGCACCTGTCCCCAAACACACAACAAATCAGATCCTCACTTTTCAGACAAGACTAGATTCCAAAACACATCAGATTAAAAGATTACTAAACTAGTAGTAGTTTAACGTCCTTATCAATACAGTAAAACAACCTTCAATCTAAGTCTGAATCCAAACATAGCCAGATCTAGGACAACGACCGTGAGATCTGAACAGAGTTTGACGAGATCTTACCTTCAGATATAGCTGTCTGAATCTCAGCGCACTTAGCGACGACGCTCTGGTCGTTAACACCTTCCTCTTCCTCGATGAGGTAATCATCGTAGCCATTCTTAGCACCGCCAGAAGACGAGGATGCGCCTTGGTCGCCGGAGACCTTCACGCGAGAGACGATGAACCATTGGAAGAGCGAGAAAACGATGCCGACCACCGCGCAAACAGGGATGAGGATCTCCGTCCAGAGCTCCGGGAGAAAAGCTGACGCCACCATTCTCTCCGTACAAAACGATAAGAGAGACAACAAACAACACAGAGTTGAGATGAGATGAGATGATTCGATGGAAGATGAAATGAGGATATCGTGTCGTTTTATAACACTGCCTCTCCCTTCTCTTGGATGCTCTATTCAAAATCCGGTACGGTTAGTTGCACCGTTCTTTACGCTGCACCCTTAACGCTTGCTTTCATCTTGGCCGTTGATTTTAGGGCTTAAGAGACGAGGTGCGTGTGCGTTACTGCGTTGATGTCCGTCCGATCGTGGAGTACAGGATTAGCGCTCAGCTGATTTTGTAGTCAATCGTCTACGTGGTGTACATTAATTAGTTTGCTTTTTTTACACTTATTGGAATTAATTAGTTAGGTGGAGATTATGTTTATCCATGGTATATTCGAGTATTTATAGAGAGTGATTGTATTTATACTAAGGAAGTATATCATTAAATCCTCGTCATCAATTTCAACCAGTGATTCAGTGTACAGTCAGATATGGATTAAATTAAAATCATTTGAACATTTTTTTGTCATATTTGATATAAAAAAATTTGTCAGCAAAATCATTTTGTTGTTATTTATAACTAGGATTAAATGGAAATACATAGTCAATATTTCAGTTTTGAAAGAATAATGAACTTTATTTTGAAATACATGTAATTTAATGAATAATCTTATGATTAGTATGTTGATTTTTTGTGTTTTGGATTCAACTTACTTTTTAGTACGACATACTATTTTTTTTTAAATTACAGATTTTTAAAATGTACATTTTTCATTTTTAATAGATGATATTTTAGAAATAAACAAACAAATTAAAAAAAAATCTTTACATTTTCTAAACAAAAATATCATTAAACATTTATCTAATTGAAATTTAACCAATAATAAAATAAATTGTATAATATCATTAGTCATATAATATAAATTATTAATAAATTTTATATTAAAAATATAAAACGTAATTTAATTTGGAACCAAAAAAAATCCAAAACGTCCTATATTTAGCAGTGAGTACAAGATCATGAATTAAAATTTAGAATTTATAAAAGTAAAATTTAAATATTTTTACCAAAAAGTAATAAATATATTTTAAAACTCGTATTCGTGTTATGGGAATCGGTCCTATAGTGGTACAGTGTACTTTAGCAACTTGATTCGACGTTATACTAAGCTCATGTTGGCAACAGGTTCGATTAGGTTTGGATTCCAAAACTTCTATTAGGTTCGTCTCATCTTCAGACGAAAGAGAACGGGTACAGCAAGGTACGGTGCACTCTACTGTATGTGGACATTTCCGCCAAAGAATAAGAGCTGTGAGAGGATATAGCGGAGGCCTTTTCGAGCGGCTACGTATTTATTTATGTGTATTGAATGGTGTGCAACTTTCCAGTCGGATAAATACTCTTTCTAAAAAAGAAATATCTTTATTAACTTTTGTATTTTTGTGGAGCATTAATTATTTTTCTTGTACCAGTGAGTAGTGACCACTCATGCTCATCTTTTGTTCCCCTTTGCATGTTGCTAACGAATATGGGAAAATTACCAAGTGATAAAATCTTTCCGAGTTATCTGGCCAACATTAGGACATTTACCTTTCAATCACGATTTAGTTTCCTTTATTTATAAATTATATAATCATAAATATGGGATAGGTTATCAATCGTGATGGGATGTAAACGTAGAACTCAAACCAGTCTCAGCTAATTAAAGTAACAATAATTGAATTAGAAAGGAAGTGAATGATTTTACACGGTAACATAATGTGGACTTCCCATGATTATTATGATTAGGAGTGATCGTCGGCGCTATTGCAACTATAATGTTTTTCTAATTAAGGCAAGCTCACCAAAGTTCGGTGACATCTCAACGAGTATAAATGGTGACCGGAGAATGACGGGGAATAATGCATTCCCTAATGTTTCTATAAAAAATCATCATTGACAAGGAATAATAATTTCCTCTCATTCCCTCTCGTTCCTTTTTTTGTAGAGAATTAAAAGACAAAACTATTCCTTGTTAAATTTGAGAAGGAACAACCATTCATTTTCATTCCTGCTATTTTTTTCCCGTATATTCTTTTTCTGTTTGTTCTTCTTGTTTCCCGAATGGTCACCAGTCATACCCATCGTTTATATTGACAATGCCATAAAATGGTTGTACGTCTATCTTATTAAAAACATCGTGGATATATCCATAAAAATGATCTCGTGGTTAAGAAGAAAAAAATAAAGATCTATTTATTAAAATGAAGAACACTTTGTTTTATTAAAATGAGTGACGGATGGGTCATTTGTTTATAGGTAAAATGTTGAATGGTGGTTTGTGATTTATTGATGTGAATTATATGATAAAGAATACGTGGCCCTTGCATGATTATTGGAGAGTTCTTAGGGTAGAGTTTTTAGCGGAATATAAGAATCCGTCTCTTAACTTTTAACTACAAAAGCTAAGAACCGGCTCTTAAAACTCTTATTTAAAAACTAGTTAGTTTTTTAGTTAAAAGTTAAGAGACAGATTCTTATATTCCGTTAAGAACCCCACCCTAAGAACCCCCGATAATCATGCTCTAATTTATTCTTTTATCACAAAGTGGTGTCAGATACTTTTATGGTATCTAGAAATATAATAAAGAATTTGCAAAATATAACTCAAAACTTAATTTTAAATGCAAAACTATATCAAAACTTAAATCAAATGCAAAACTAAACTAAAAGCCTTGTGAAATTACAGTCAGTTCTTTGTGGCCAAACAAAAATACAGTTACGAATATAGCTCCGGAAAGTCGTCTGAATCTTGTGAGATGTTATAAGTCATAGCGTTGAGATTTCACCTTGGCTTCCTCTTCCTCATGAACTCTGATGGAACTTCCAAATAAATAGTAATTTATTTTTCAGAAAAAGTACTTCAGTTAATAACTCATATGTATTAGTCTAAATAGTTATCACGAAATAGTTTGACTGTTTATATAAACAACTGAATAAGAAAAAAAAAGTTAAACATTAATATGATTACCGAACAATAATTAGAAAAAAACGAGTCAAACAAATCTAACCAATTTTTATGGATCCCCATGCAAGACGCATTGCTAGTTTACATACTTCTATCTATAAATTAATCTAAATAGAAATTACACCAAAAACGAGTAAATGTAATATTCAAAAGAAATAATAATAAACGTGCTGGTATCGTAAGAGAACAATATGTCGCGTCATCACAGTTTGCTATCTTTTGTATCATCTTGATTGCTTTATTTTATCTTCATGAATGTATGTATTTATAAAAGTTTTACTTTGTTCATCATCTATTTTTTTTCACAATTGCAATCACATGATAATATCATTAATAATTATTTTTTCCTCCGAATGATATTGTTGTTACTTTTTTTTGTTTTTGAAGCGGGCCCTGCAGCTAAGAAACAAGTGCATGCAAATAATATGCCCAGTGCGCCTAAAACATTTACCCAGATGTATTTGTTGTATCATCCCTAAATCTATTCATGCGCCCAAGTGTTACTCTAAGGAAGAAGACTGTAAGCGCAAGTGCAACTTATTATAAGTTATCTCGAGCACTTACATAAATGATTTTAAAACAAATTATGAATAACCTTTTTTTTCTGCGACAACCCTAAGTCAACATCGTGATTCAATCGACGGCTCTACCGTCGCTGCTGTACAGAGTTTCTAGAGGATGGGACTCCTAAGGTTCGCATTCCTCGCGATGTACTCCTTGAAGGTCTGGAAAATCAAAAGGAATTTGTTTTAGGACAATTATATAGATGCTCTTCCCCTCCTAATGGATTGGTTCAGTCTGGTGGTGAATAGGATTTGGGGAACAAGATGTCGTATTTACACTCGCCAGTTAGGAGATTCCTCCTTTCTCTTCCACATTCCAGATGAGGTTACTCGTAAATGGGTAACACAGAGAGGAATTTGGCATGTTGATGATTGTATTTTGTTTGTGTCTGCTTGGAATCCTGCTGGAACTCTAGCTCTGCTTGAAATTACAACTATTCCGGTTTGGCTCACCTTGAAGAATATTCCGCATCAACTTTACTCCAAAAAGGGAATAAGCTGGATAGCTTCAGGTATAGGTGCTCCAATGCTCACTAGTAAGCCATGGCTGGACACTGAGGTAAATGTCCCTACACCTCCCAGACAATCTGCCTCAATAGCGACTGAGACTACCCATGCTGTAAGTTCTCCAAAAGTTGTCTCCAAAACTTCAAAAGCTCCTTCATCTGAAACAGATTGCATGTCAGAAAAGGCACAATTGACCCCCAATTCTGGTTACAACGAGACCTCCACTTCGACAACATCTGTTTCACATACTGTCTCTGCTCCTCTAGACTTCATTAATGCAGGTTCACTTTCACCCTCTCCAGCAATGGATTTGAAATGTGAGACCACATTAGGTGACCATGGAGATAAGATCAAGCAAGCAATTAGGTGAAGCATCAAGCTCAAACAGATTTGCAAACCTAGCCATGTTGGAAGAGGAAATAGAGACTGAAATTGTATCCTCCCCCACTCATTCTCTGGCCCAAACAGTCAACACTAACTCACCTTTTGTCTTCAACTCCTCATTGCCGTCATCTCCAGCTTCAGTGTCAGATCCTCTTATTCTTAATTCGCAAGTGCCAGATGAATTTGGTTTCACTTTGGCGGTGAATTCAAGATGTAGTTCGGATATGGCTCATAGATCGCGTGGAGGTCGTTGCTTAAAGCCTTCTCAGAAACTAAAGGATATGGAGTGGTTTACATTCGGTAAGAAAGGAAGGCGTGGAAGAGGTGGTACTGCTCATCATCGTTCTTCCAGCTAAGACTCAAATACCATTGAGTTCTTCATCTTCTCGTTCCTTCTTTTATAACTATGTTAAGCTTTGCGTGCAATTTGTTTTACTTCTATTCTGAACACTATGGCAGAGTCATTCTCTTGTATCTTTCTAGTATTTAATAGTAAGCCATTTTTCAAAAAAAAAATAATAATAATCTTTTTATTTAATACCTCATAATATCTACCTTCGTTTTATATGATTAATACAAACTTATTTGGAGCCCAACAAATATAATTATGTCCATTGTAATGCACACTAGTTAAATCTATTTTCTTCCTTTTCTTTTGGATTTGCTATTAATTTCTAAAAAATATTTCTTCTGGTTAATAACTAAATATAAGTTTTATAACTTAATAGTTTTTAATGGTAAATGGTATAATTTTTCTATGTTCTTCTACACCGTATCACTACCACTTGTGAGTAAGGAAACAAATAAAAAAATCTATTTTTTTTTTTATTATATGTCTGAAAACAACGATAATTCTTTATATCAGTCTCATTTATGTATTTTTATTTTCTACCGATCACGTCGAATATCTTAGTACAACTGGGATTAAAATTCAAAAAGCAAAGTATAGATAAAAATGGTAATCTTATACCATCCATGCTTTTATATATAATTTTGATGATTGATCTAACCTTTATGACAACTTAGGACGAAAAACCTTTATGACAACTTTTATTCTCCAATATTTTTGATGGAAATCTTAGCCACAGGCCCACAAAGTATGTCGTTTCATAATTTTCTTCACCTTGTAAAAACATGAATGCTAATATACTTATTCCCATGTGGAATTAAGGTGATTTCACCCAGCCTTAGTTTTAGGACATGATAGTTTTAAACACAGCGATTAATGTTGTCGATTACAAATAGTTGTCGTCTCAAGTGTTAATAAGTATATTATACAACTTCGAGCCCCGGCCACAGCGGATTTAACATCCTTTCCGCTGGGGCGCTGGACCCCCTACGGAAGGATAGTTGGGAATGTGGCTGCCCAGATACCAGAGTTATAAAAAAAAAAAAAAAGTATATTATACAACCATTTCAACAATTAGTTGAAATTAGTGTATTTCCAGGATATTTTTAACTAATTAAATAGCATATACAATACAGTTTATTAATAAATTAATAATAGACTAATTTTCTGACATCTATCATTTTTTTTTTGTCATCAAAAACAGATTCATACTGACTCTGTGAACCACACCGGGAGATCCTGATCCATGTGAACGACGAAAGACGGTTGTTTCCTGACACTGCGTGCTAGGCTATCTACCGTTGAATTTTGCGTCCTTAGTACATAGATGATCTCTGATCTAATGAAACTCTCTCTCAGTTTCTTGATATCTTCCAAATAATTTGCAAATGCTGGCCATTCTTCTGGTTCTGAAACCATCTTTACCAATTGAGAACAATCTGTTGCAAACGTAACATGAAATTGACGTAAATTTTTCATGCATTTCATTGCCCATAATAAAGCTTCCATCTCCGCATGCAGAGGAGTTAGACAAGCCTGTACATTCCTCGCCCCCAACAAACTAGCAAAACCTTCTAAAGTACTAAGTCAACCTTGTCCTGAGAAAACATAATTCTCCTTCCAAGAGTCATCTGTGAAGCACCATCTTCCTGGAATCGAAGGAAGGGTTGTAGGCTCGATCGGTAAGACTCTTCTGTTTTCCTTGGGTACCTGTGCCTCAGTCCAGAGTGTTGATTCTGTTTCTGCCAATTTGAGCGTATCTCGAGGATCTATCATATAATATTCTTATATAATTAAAATGATGTTATTTATAAAATAAAAATTGGACCCTAATAACTAATAATAATGTTGCATATATTTTAATTTCTGTGTTCAGATAAAATTATCATTTTTAAGGAAATATTTTTGATGAATATTAAAATTAAAAATTTAACATATTTTATTCCATATATATATATATATATTAGCGGTTAAATTTCTATAGAGAATATAATAGTTTAAAAGTATTATTAATATAAATTATGATAATGGTCAATCAATAAATTTTTTTTATATATATATATATATATATATATTCATGTATTCTAAACAAAAAAAAAGAATGATGCAGTAGAAAATACAATCTTTATAAAAAATGTACCTAAGAACAAGATTTAGTAAACTGATATCATTCAAATTATTTTAAGAAGTGACTTTTACTCTCTCAAATCTTCTGCTGTAGTTGATCTTAAAAATAATTCATAATGTTTTTAAAAAAATATTTTGATAAGTGAAAAATTAAAATCATGTAATTATAAACAATTTTAAGTGATATAAATTAAGATATAATAAAATTGAGTAGTTTTCAACATAGATGAGTGAAAGTAGTTAATCATGATATTTTTTTGCTTAGGGTTTGATAACGTATGTTGTAGTATTGTGTGTATTCTTAGGGTTGGATTTTGGAAATCTTAAATGTTTTTTTGAAAAATTAAAATTTTACCTATATGTGTTTATTTTTGTGTATAGTAAAAACTTTTTAAGTTTATTTGATTTTATGAAGTGTTTTAGTTAGTTAATTTAGTCTAAAAGTTATTTTTAGGGTCTAGACGACTAACATGTAAGTCGTCTGGCGATTAGAAAACTTCTCTGAAAGTCTTCTAACTCCCGCTAAAAATATTTTAGTTTCCCGCTAAAAATATTGAAGTCTTCTAGGCGATTTACAAGTAAGTTGTCTAGTAAGTCTTCTATTAGAAGACGAACTTGAAAGTCTTCTGAATCGAAAATATTTAACCTTATTGGAATTTTTGTCACCATATATAAAGAAAAATTTACACATTCTCTCACCTCATCTCAAATAACTGCAACAAAAATGGTATGTTCCTCATTCTAAAACTCTCCAACCTCTCTCTAATCATTTGAAGTTATAAACACCAAACTTTATATCAATTTATTGTTTTTGTCTCATGTCTTTCTCATTAGTTTATCTTATTTTACAGGTTTTTCATCACATGGTTCTCATCTTCCACTCATTTAAAGGTAGATCTATTAATTTTAGATATGTATTTTTGTGTGTTCTATAAAGGTAGATCTATCTAATATTCTACTCATTTTCTCTGTTTTAAACCATTTGAACGTTTTTGGATATGCAGGTTTTTTAGATCTAAATTTGGATATGTAGGTTTTTCAGATCTGGAAGACTTCTAGGACGACTTACCTGTTAGTCGTCTAAAATATGATGCGCTAGAAGACGTCCAGGATGACTTACCTGGAAGTCTTCTGACGGAGTCTTCTCACATGTCTCCCTTTCGTAACAGATCTAAGCGTTTTGGTAAGTTTTTATGTTTGATTTTTCTTCATTTGGTGACCTCCTGTTGCATAAAATTCTTACATTTTTTTCAAACTAAAACTCTCCAAACCCACTCTAGTCTCTTTGACTTGAAAATACTAAAGTTTATACGAATTTTTCATTTTTGTCTCATGTCTTTCTCACTAATCTATCTTTTTGTTGCAGGTTTTTAACAAGATGGTTCTCATCTTCCAATTGGATTTGTACTTTGTGTGTTCTATAAAAATATATCTATATAATCTTCCACTCATTTTTTATTTTTTTAAGTCATTTGAACATTTTTTTATATGCAGGTTTTTCAGATCTGGGTCTGATATACATATTTTTCCAGATATGGAGCAGATTTTGGAATACTTATGGGAAGTCTTCTAAAATATAATGCGCTAGAAGTCTTCTAAAGTCTTCTAAAATATAATGTGCCAGAAGACTTCCTGGAAATCTTCTAATGGAGTCTTCTTTTATATCAAGTGGAGTCCAAACTTGTCTTTGTAAAGAAATGATCTATAATAGTTTTGTTTGTGGTCTGTTTTGTAATTTACATGTGTACTCCTTTAGTTGTGATTTTTTTTGTAAATTTGAAGAGATATTAATAAAAAAATTTGGTAAATATGTTCATATTCCACAATATTATCTTGCCAAATTTACTTGACATAATTGAAGTTATTGATACAACTTCAATAGCAAAACACAATAACAAAAAAAAAATCAAATTTATTACAACTAAAGGAGAAGAATTCTCAAGAAAACTTAGTCAAATTCACAAAAGATAAACCATTACATAAGTTTAAAGATATAACACTTTCATTAGAAGTCTTCTTGGAAGTCTTCTCGGAAGACTTAAATTTAAAGCGGGAAATTGAAATATAAGCGGCAAATTTAAGCGGAAAATTAAAATTTAAGCAGGAAACTCAAAATTTTAAGTGAAAATTGAAATTTTAAATTTCTTGAAAGTTAAAAAAGTATATCTTATGATCTAAAAAGACACATTAAACCATATTACTTGATATTCTTGAAGTTACTTTACACTTTTGAAAATTAAATAAACATATCTTAAAGTTACTTAACACATGAATATCGGTAAACTCATAATTAAAACCGATTAAGTTATGAATTTCATTCAGGAGCTCAAATATCGACTAATATACATGAATTAACAAAAAAATATTAAAAAGTCATTATAGTTTTAGAGAAAATGAAAGTTTATTAAACATTGACGCAAACGACTTCCACGGAGGTTGTCTGGTAGACTTCTAGGAAGTCGTCCATTTGGGTTACTTTTGCAATTGATTTTTAACCTAGACGACTTACATGGAAGTCGTCCATCTTTGTTTGTTTTAAAAAAAATTCGAGACGACTTACATGGAAGTCGTCTAGGGTAAACGGGTTAGTTTTATATTTGACCGGATTGTATCAGAAATTTGACTTTTCCTAGACGACTTACACATAAGTCTTCTAGTAGAAAATTAAAAAATCAATATTTTGTTATACCAAGACGACTTCCATGGAAGTCGTCTCAGGTTAGTTTTGCAATTGAAAAATAAAACAAAAAAAATTATTTTTTTCTAGACGACTTACACGGAAGTCGTTCGCCCGACGACCTACATGGAAGTCGTCCAAGATAAGCAAGGTTTGACCAGAATCTCGGAATAAAATCATGGACGACTTTCGTGTAAGTTGTCTAACGGGCGACTTCCATGTAAGTCGTCTAGAAAAAAATAAATTTTTATGTTTTATTTTTCAATTGCAAAACTAACCAGAGACGAAGATATAACAAAATGTTGATTTTTTTTAATTTTCTACTGGACGTCTTATGTGTAAGTCGTCCAGAAAAAGTCAAATTTCTGACGCAATCCGGTCAAATGCAAAACTAACCCGTTTACCTTAGACGACTTACATGGAAGTCGTCTCGAATTTTTTTTTAACAAACAAAGATGGACGACTTACATTTAAGTTGTCTCTAAAAACACATTTAAAAGTCAATTGCAAAACTAACATATGCATTGACCAGAAGACTTCCATGTAAGTCGTCTATAGCTAGAAGACTTACCCGGAAGTCGTCTGGGCGAACAGATTTGAAAAAAAAAACTGATTTCATAGTTTCAACCAGTGAAATAACTTGTTTAGCACACATAAGTCTTTTCCAAGCACACATAAGTCTTTTCCAAGCACCCAGAATCTCAAACAAAAGTGACTCACCAAGAATCGTAAACTTCAATGGCTTTATGAACCATAAAAATTTTAGAAACAAAATCTTGATTTTTTTTTATGGATATAGAGAGAAAGTAGAGAGATGTTGTTTTTAGTTCATAAGAATTGAGAAAGAGGAAGTGTAACTCGATTTTATGTGCATTAAGAGTTTCAAATTGGTTGTTTATGGTGGTTGGTGTATTGATAGCAATGACAATCTTGTAAATAATTGAAAATGATGGGTTTGAGAGATTTAAAATGTCATTTTCGAAAAAAATAAAATAAAAAAAATTAATGGTATTTTCGTGAATAATTTGTACTTATAGGGTGAATAAGGCAAAGAAAATTTCCAAAAAAATATAGGTTAGTTTTATGGTTGATTTTGAGTTTTGAGTCAATTTTGCAAAAATTCCCAATATAATATTTGGATTTTATTTTTGCGTAAATGGAAGATAGCGGGGAAAATCATGTTTTTTTTTTTTTGAACTACCGGGGAAAATCTTGTACTATAAAATTAATAATTTGTATGCACACTACACCAAACCAAGTGACCTTGCAACTTGCAAGAGTTAAGGAGCGGTCCCATGATATTCCTGCGGGTAAGTTGGGGTCCATCACCACCTCAAATAGATCAAGACCCTTGGATTGGTTGGTGTCTGAGAGTCCCTCTGATCCAACGTTCCATCTCTCTGTCTTAACAATTCCTCTGATTCGATCTCTCACCGACACAAGTTCCGGAAACTTTTTGCCTCATTTGTCTTGACACAATCACCGCAGTTAACTAGGTTCATTTGTTTTAAATGTAATTATTATAATTTTTTTACAGTATTAAACAAAAATTGAAGTTTAGTCGTAATTGGAAGAATAACAGCTTGTTTTCTGATGCAACCTCCAATGTTTGTCTCACTTTTCTTTTGTTTCGTAGTTTATCAAAGAAAGGGAAATGACAGATCATATTTGGAATATTCGATAGATATTCGTTGCCATTTGAAGAATTTGCCGCCAAACCATTTTATTCGTTTCTTACCCTAGGCTTCGTCATCGTTTTACGTGGGCCTCTCTATCTCTGAACATTTGTAGGTTTTGACCAAAACAGCTGGGCTTTGGTGACATTTTCTAAGTTTTTATAAATTATTGTTGTTCATGAAAATACAAGTGTATCAACACATATGTTGAAGTAGACAAATAACTTGAGGTACAAAAGTAAGAACTATAGCAATATTAGCAAGAAGAAAGCGAAAGGAAAGAGAGGAAGCTGAATCCGGCGATCCAAAGGTTGTAACTCTTAAAGGGCTTCGAATATATCAACAAGAAGGGTGTTAAATTTTCAAATCATGCACTAATTGGGCCCCAACATAACACTTCGATAGTTTAGTCTTGTCCACTGAAGCTTTCATCTTTTGTGGATCATAACAGTAATACTATAGAGTAAGGATTTAGTTGGGCCTATTTGGACCAAATTTAATTATCCAAAAAAGTAGATTTTCCGCAAATTTTAGTAACACCACACAAAAATGTAAAACCAATCAACAATAAATTTACAGTGAAGCTTATAACCTTTTCTTAATATCCCTAGAATACTTGTACAGTCACAACTACGAGAAACCAACCGACCAATCTTGCATCATTTTGCCTGAACGACGTCCCATTGCTTATATCTCCAAGAAACAACCAGCTTGAACGTGGCCTTCATATTTTTCATGTGTTTCCAGTTTTGCCCATCGAGAGTTGCTCATATCCCAATTATGCCCTACACTTGGTTCGCCGTACCGGGCCGAACCGATCACGACCACATTCCCAGACCTCCTTACCGCCATGTATGATACATTGCACACGTCATCAGGTAGATTCACAACTTTCTGCCATGTGTCACCACTCTTCAGCATCAGATCACGACGGCAGCAAGCGTAGAGCTCACCGTTCTCAGCGGCTGCACAGACCGGTGGCCATGTAATCCCGTGAGCGAGAAAGTCTTTCGTTTCTTGACCCCACTGCCGCATGGTGACGTCGAAAGATTCAGCGGTTTTACTAAACTGCCCTTGCTCCTCCGTGGAGTAACCACCAATGACGTGGAATTTGCCAGCATGGAAAGTCGCCGAGCATTCGTCTCGCTCACGGCCCATATCTGGCAACAAAGCCCATCTATCTTCCGCCACGTCATACATTATAGCTGACGTCAGCGCGTTCTTGTCTTCGTCGTGTCCACCGGCCACGAACACGTTCCGTTCAGAATCCGAAGCGCAGGCGAAGAAGGACCGTGGTCCACCTGGCATGCTTGTCCCGCTACGCCACGTGGAAGTCAAGAAGCTGAAGATGTAGACCGAGTCAGAAGTCCGCCATGTGACCGGGTCAAGTCCACCAATCACAACAAGATCCGTCCCGACAGAAGCTAATCTACAAAACAGAGGCAAACCGTTGGATTTTCCGGGAACCGGAGGCAGCTCGGTCCATAAACCGGACTCTGGTTCGAGAACAGAGATCCGGTACACTGGCGTGGGGATGGTCTTTCCCGATCCGAGTTGTGAAACCGGGTCGACACGAGCTTGAGACAAGACAACAAGCTCCTGGCTACGTCCTGAAGCTTTCCGGTGTCGTAAAAAATCAGGGAGACTGATCTCTCGCTTCCAGACTTTGCAGACGGACGAGATCAGAGGAAATTGCTTGTAGGAGGTGCGTAGGAGACACTCGCGGGCTAGGGTATCCAGAAGATCAGGTATAAGCTCCATTGTCACAGAAATATCAAGGTTGAAGAGAAAAAAGATGATGTGATAATTTTTTCAGCAAAAGTCTTCAGGTTGTGATATGAATGATGATGTGAGAGAGAAGAGTGCTGGCACTTTATAGAGATAGGTCTTCTAGAAGCTAGAAACTGAAAGTGAAATATTATATAATTCGTTAATTAATAGAACCTATTTTTATTGTCTTAATTCTTAAATGAAGAATGCTACAGTACATTCGATTGATTTGCTGCTGCATAGACAAAATATTGTAATTATTTGTGTCAATAATATTAATTTCATGATTCCAATAAGAAGAATTAGAAGTAATGGTTAGACTACAAAAATGTGAATTTTGTTATAAATTAAGCATTGAAATGATCATCCACTTCTTTACCAAACTCAAGCACTATGATCATCCACTCCTTTACCAACTCAAGCACTATGATCATCTACTCATCAAACACTATGATCACCCACTCATTTACCAAATTAAGCACTATCTTTGTTATTTTATGTATTGTTGTTCACTATAAATACCATCACTCATCTCACTCTTTTGTACACCAAAACAAGAACAAGAGTTTATAATCAAATAATCATTACATTTTCTTCTTCCTTCTTATAATAAACTCTCTCCCTTATACTAGTGTTATTTGCTTCCTACGGGTATTAAATTCTACTCTTATTTAAATTTCTCGATACTATAAATTATAAGTTATTTCATAACACGTTATCAGCACGATCACTCTGCGATTCGGTAAAATTTATTTGTATCATTTATACCCTGTTATAATGGTCGGTATACCGCCTCTACTATTATTTATATCATGTTATAATGGCCGGAATACCGCCTATATTATTTACTAGTAATTTAATTTATTTATTGGTCGGCCGAGCCGCCTTATATCCTGTTTATTATTTATTGGTCGGCTGAACCGCCTTATATTCTGTTTATTATTAATTGGTCGGCCAAGCCGCCGTATAATTTATTTATTATTCTGCATTGATCGGCTGAGCCGTCGCATGATTTATTGTCATATAACATAAATATTTCATTGTCATAATTTTTCACTTTTATGAAATTTTATAGATTTGATTGACCGTTTAATACGATATTTTCAGACTAATTTTTGGTGCACTCGATTTAACCCCAACGGTCACAAAGAAAATTTTTCAAAAATTTCCCCTTTCTCCAACGGTCATGAACAGTAATTTTCATCTATAAATACAACTCATTTTCACTTCATTTCATCATCCAAAACATTTCATCTTCTCTCAAAAATTTCAAAATCGCTCTCCTCCGATTTTTCAAGAAAGATGATTCGCGCACTTTTGTTTTTATGTGCCATTTTTATTTGTGTTTCTATTTATGGTTTATTCGATGGAGAATTTACTCCGAGTGAATTTAAGATGAATATCGGTTTAATTTTATTTACATCGCTTCTCCTTGTAATTGCTTGTATGATTAATGTAAACGGTTTATAAATTATGAAGTTCATAATAAATGGTTCATTTTAAAATTGCGAAATTCTAAAAAAAAAAAAATATATATATATATATATATATA
>NC_027755.1:37374865-37391145 GCF_000695525.1 Brassica oleracea var. oleracea
TATGATCACCCACTCATTTACCAAATTAAGCACTATCTTTGTTATTTTATGTATTGTTGTTCACTATAAATACCATCACTCATCTCACTCTTTTGTACACCAAAACAAGAACAAGAGTTTATAATCAAATAATCATTACATTTTCTTCTTCCTTCTTATAATAAACTCTCTCCCTTATACTAGTGTTATTTGCTTCCTACGGGTATTAAATTCTACTCTTATTTAAATTTCTCGATAATATAAATTATAAGTTATTTCATAACAAATTTAACATAGAAACGTAAGGTTTACGTTTTTTCATAGGGTAACGATCGGATCGGTTAATAGAATCAATGTGCGGTTATAGTTTACGTGATTGAGACGTTATACCAATCGAGACATTGTGGACTTGTATGATGTGATAGCCGTTGGATTTTAGATATGTAAGCAGTTTTGTAAACAGTCTGATTAGCTAAATGAGAGTCTCGCTGCTTAATTTACTGTCGACCGTTTATTTTACTATTTAACTAATTAACTAATCGAATGCCACTTGTTTTTTTTTTAATTTGGGATATATTGTACTCCTTTCGTTCCTAAATGATAGACTTTTTAGTATTTTCACACATATTAAGAAAATACATTAAACTACTATAATAAATGTATCGTTTTTTGCAAACACAAAAAATACATCTTTCTGAAACAAATTTTTTTTCTAAAAAGTCTATCATTAAAGAACGAAGGGAGTAGATTACTTGTGTGAGAGAGATTGTATGTTAATTTACTGATTATTCACGTTTAGCGTCTTAAAATTATCACCTGGATTCGCGAAGAATGTAAAAATTAGTTATATAGTTTAGAATATTAAGATGCTCGACGTGGAACCAACGATACCGTGTGCCATAATTACTAAACTGTGTATAAATAACAAAGAATCTCGGATTATCTTATCTATTAGAATAGAAATCATGATTTTTTCATGATATTTCATTTTGAACCATCTCTTAAAAAATCATAGCATTTAATGGTTTTGTCATTTTCTATATATTTGACCTATTAATGCAAAATATTAAAACAAAATTTACCTATAATCTAGCTGCTCTATAATTTTCTCTTCATTAAAAATAGTCACGATTTTTTTTTACAAAAAACAATAGTCAGGACTTATACGTAGAATAAGGTAAATGATTAATAAAGCCAGGACTTCATCAAAAAAATATTTTGGTACGCAAAATTGTACCAACTTTAACTTTTCTTTTTTGTTCAATTATTTTTATGAAGTCTAAAGCTTGGTTTCTTTTTGCTCAGTGTTAGAACTACACGAATCTAAAGCTTGATTTATAAAATAATTTTCAAAGCATATATTTACCATCACATAAAATGTTATACTTTTCATATATTATGTTATACTTTACTTATAATTTCACAATATATTTTTCTATATTTATGTTGACCGATATATAATTACCAAAATCAAATTTATATAATACTCAATTATATAACCGGGACCTCCAGCTCTGGTGGTAAAGGGCTCACAGCTGTGAGTTCCGCCACCTTGGTTCGAGCCCTACCACTCGCAGATGCCTTAAGTGGCAAGAAAACCTGAATTTCTATTGGTTCCATAGTGATTAGTCATTGGGTCTAGAAAACCTTTGGGATCACACCACGATTATAAAAAAAACTTAATTATATAACAAATCAATATTTTTTAAATCTATATCTGTTTGAAATCAAACAATGCTGAGAATCTACCTGACTATTTTTATTATCTACTATATATATGTAAGAAGTACAATAAAATCTATATTTTTTTTGAAACAAACAGATTTCAGAATATGAAAAATATATTACAATTATCTACAGGTTATATATCAAATAAATAAGAGATGATAATTAATTATATTTACTCATTTCCATTAGGCAATATTAAAACAAATTTTGATCGATAAATTATTAGAAATAAGACAATAAACAATGTGAAACAAGTTAAATACAAATATATTTTTTGTTAATAAAAAATAATCATGTTTTTGAAAGTATAGACTAAAATCTAATATTCATTATAATGGAATATGAATATTGAACATAATCATGCAATAATTTATTCATATTTTAATAAAATCACTAATATACTATTCTTTGTAAAGAAGTTTCCAAAATCTTCTACTATTAATATTATGTAATATCAGACATATTATATTTTCTAAATTGCATTTAAATCATAATATGTTGTTCCGCGTTTTTTGCTATCTTAAACATGATAAATACTTTAATAATCACTAACCTATCTATAAATAAGATTACACATAATGTTTCATTTAATATTTAGTAGTTCATTTTATCATATATATAAATAAATAAACCAAATGTTTAACTATTATTTTAAAGAATGTCATAATACAAATAAATTACTAAATAATAAATTATTTTTCAGTATTTTAAAACTTTTTTGCATCCCCTAAGATAGATAACTCATTTTGTTATAGATCAATTTGTCTAATAGTAAAATGTAAATCTAATAAAATAAATATATTATAAAAACGACAAAATACATGTGACGATTTGAAACAATTAATTTACATCGTACAAAATATAAAATTATTATGTTTGAAAAGTCATATAAACGTTTAGCTATATTGTTAATGTTATACGTATATATCACTAATGAGATAAAATAAAATTTTGTATATATAAATTAATGCAATACCTGCGCGGTTGCGCGAGTTCAAAATCTAGTAGCGGTTGCGCGAGTTCAAAATCTAGTAACGTGTCAATGGAGATGCTTTGCGTAGGTACATTACATTTAAGACAAATTTAAATTACAAAACTGTAGTAGTGGATGTATAAAAATGTATATGATGTAGGGATTTAAATCAATGGTTTTTTTTTTTCTCTAAAAGATTTACATTGATTTATATATCCAAATAGTTACAAAGATCCAACCACAGATACAAGCAACTCAGAACTGGATCATTTTTAACAAAAACCGATACTAAGATCCAATACCAAAACGAAAGCTTAAGGACACCAACTAGGATACCCAATGGCAACGTAAGATTGAAATCTTCTATCTGCTAGAGCACTCTCCGCTATAAGTCGAACTCCACTATTCGCAGTATGAGGCTCAAAGACAACCTGCCATCTCAAAAAATTCATAAGAAGACCCCTAATGTCCACAACTTTAGACTTGAAAGAGGGCCACGCTTTTGGCATGTTAATTGCCTTAACAAGAACACCTCCTTCAAATGTAAAATAAACCTTTAGGCGTCTATGACTGATCATACTTTCAACCGCCCAGAGCATACCCAAGAAATGAGCATCATCTTTTGATTCCACGAGTCCAAAAGAGCGTCGACTGTGAAGCAGGACATGCCCACTATATAAAGACATAATAAAAGCGAAAAAGTCAAAATATGGTAGATAAAATATTTGAGATAGTTTACGATGGTCCATGTGATCCCATGTGGCTTAATTATTTACGAAGACATGCTAACCAATAGGCACCCAAATGCTTATTATATGTTAATATTCATAATATCAAATAATTCAACGTGGATTGTTATTGGACTGGAGATACAAGGTATTAATGGTTTGTAAGACTATTGTTATTGTGTCATAATGAAGTTTTGAATTTTAAAATACACATGTGTGAATTGTAAATAATAATTCTGACATAAAAATGTATGATTATTATTTTTTTTTTTTCGTCATCAACTTTACAGACTCATATTGACTCTGTGAACCACACTGGGAGATATTGATCCATGTGAACTACAAAAGACGTTTCTTTCATAGCGCTTTTGGCTAAGCTATCTGCCTTCTTGTTCCGCGTTCTTGGTACATAGATAATCTCTGCACTAGTAAAACTCTCTTTCAGGATGTGTATATCTTCCAAATAACTTGCAAACGCGGGCCATTCTTCTGGTTCTGAAACCATCTTCACCAATTGAGAACAATCCGTCGCAAATGTAACCTGAAATTGTCTTAAGTTTTTCATGCATTCCATAGCCCATAGTAAAGCTTCCATCTCTGCATGGAGAGGAGTGAGTGGAGCCCGAACATTCCTTGCTCCCATTAGTCCCGCAAATCCTTCTAATGTGCTGTACCACCCTTGACCTGAGAAACTTTCATTTTCTTTCCAGAATCCATCCGTAAAACACCATCTTCCTGGAATTGACGGAAAAATATTAGCCTCTATATGTGTCGTCCTCTTTTTATCATTCAATATTTGTGCCTCAGCCCATAGTTTTGATTCCGTTTCCGCCAGTTTAAGGGTATCCATAGGATCCACATCAATATTACTAAATATTTTATTATTTATTCATTTCCAGATATACCAAAGTATCCAGGCAAACTGATAATCCTCCATTTGTGGGACAACTCTCCAAAAGAGATGATCCATATTCACAAAAAGAGAGCTTGTGGGGAACAGAGCTGGATTTGTTGGGATCTTCGAAAGCGCCCATACCTGAAGTACAGGGGGACATTCAAAAAAGACATGGTTAATCGATTCTTCATCTACTCCACATCTTGCACAACATATATCTCCGGGTATCCCTCGCCCAAGCAGATTTTTCTTAACGGCTATGCATCCTGTCACCAATTGCCAAAGAAAATGTTTAAGTTTCGGGGCACACCTTATTTTCCAACAATATGCCTTCAAAATATCCACTGTGGGCCCAAACACTAATGGGGGTTTTTCCTTATCTGGGTATATCCTTTCAACCTGATATCCAGATTTAACCGTATATTTTCCATTATTTGTGAAATGCCATCCTTCATGGTCAGCCATCCGAGTTCTACTCAATGGTATACTTTCTATCAATTTCACATCTTGTGGGTCCACCAAAGCCCGTAGTGCCGGCGAATTCCATCTTCGCAAATGAGGATCTATAAGAGAATCCACTGTGAGGTCTGGGTAAAGATTGTGTTGGTTTTTATTGGCTGGTCTCGGGCGAGTGGTTGGGAGCCAAGGATCATTCCATACTGATATAGATGATCATGTTCCCACCCTTTTGATTTGTCCTTTGCTTACCAGAGATCTAGCAGATACAATACTTCGCCATCCATATGACGGAGAATATGAACGAATCGGATCTAGGGGTGATGCATTCCTGTAGTATGATTATCTGCCTGAATAAAGATTAAATCTCTAAATAAATTATTAAGTAATTACAGTATAACCTCTTTAAATTAATATTCTATAAATTAATATATACTAAAAATCTCTATAAAATAATATAATTTTATAGTCCCAAATTGAGTTTTTGGTTCAATTAGTATATCGATAAATTAATATCTCTATAAATTAATAAAAAAATTATAGTTTTAGTGTAGTTCCAACATTATTAATTTATAGAGGTTTCACTGTATATAGTTTGAGTATGGATTCAAAGGTAAATAGTATCGTATTTTGGGACAACAATCATCATAAAGCTAGAAAATCAAATATATGAAAAACTAATATGTGTATAGAAATTTATACAATAATAAAAAAATTCAGTAAAATGTACTATTAGTATTATGTAAGTATTTTTCATCATCATCCCGACCATTGTGTTTGTGTATCTCTTTGCTCTAACAACGTACAATTGTATGTCATGTCCAAACATATGAAAAATCCAAATTATTTTATACACAACTCACGATGCAATTAAATAGAATACTCCGTTTAACTGGGCGTATAGCGAGTCACACAAATTAAAAGTCGATGATAACACAAACTTTTTGAGTTTAACTAAGACGACTTTAAAGAGGCAACCTTCCGGTCGCCTTCATAATTCATTGTCAATGTTTAAGATAAATGTTTTGTTTACTATGTAGCTGCCATTTGAATAACAAGAAATACATATCTTAACCTAAAGTTTATCATTTGTTCTAAAAGTAGGCATAATCCAAACGTGTTTTCTAAACATACATGTGTTCAAATTTTTATTTTATTTTCTGGGCTAAACAGTTTCTTCATGAGATTATGCTAGGAGAAAAAAAAAAGAAATATGCAGCAACCTTTTGGTTTTTATTTTTATCAACTCGTTTATTATTTTAAATAAAGTTCTCTAAATTTATTTCGAATTAAGTCTAGACCGTTTTTCCTATAAGTTATACCTTGCTTAATAATGACGATCTAACCAATTTATTAAACAGTACCCATTTAAAATCTAGTAGTAGTAAGTATGCTTGAAAAAGGACGGAACACATTTTATGACCAATTAAAGTGATACATAGATTATTAATTAAAAAATATTAAATTAAATAAAAAATAATTATAAAAATAAAAACGCTAATTTTAATGACGCTAACGATTCCAGCTAAACCCTAAATCTTAAATTCTAAACCCTATACCCTAAATTCCAAACCCAAATCCAAACCCCTAAATCCAAACCCTATAACCTAAACCCTAATCCTAGACCCTTAACCCAAATTATATACCCTAAACCCAAAAACTAGACTATAAACCTAAACTCTATACCCTAAACCCAAGTTCTAGACCCTAAACCCAAACCATAAACTTTAAACCCAAATTATATACCCTAAACCCAAAACCTTAACCATAAGTCCAAACGGTAAATCCTAAACCCAAACCGTAAATCATAAACCCAAAACCTATACCCTAAACCCATATCCTAGACCTAAAACCCAAACGGTAAACCGTAAACCCAAATCCCAAACTTAGAGGCTATAGGTTTGAGTTAAGGTTTACGGTTGGGGTTTAGGGTCTAAGACTTGGGTTTAGGGTATAGGGTTTAGGTTTATAGTCTATTTTTTTGGTTTTAAGGTATATAATTTGGGTTTATGGTCTAGGATTAGAGTTTAGGGTATAGGGTTTGGGTTTAGGGGTTTGAATTTGGATTTAGAATTTAGGGTATAGGATTTAGAATTTAAGATTTAGGGTTAGGGTTTCGTTGGAAGCGTTAGCGTCGTTAAAATTAACGTTTTTATTTTTTTTAGCTATTTTTTATTTTATTTAATGTTTTTTAATTAATAATCTATGTGTCACTTTGACTAGTTTTAAATGGTGGGGTGAATTTTAAAGTTCACCATAGGGGGTGAACTTAATTTTTGTTCTTTTGAAAATCGTGTAAAATGGTATTTAGAAAATAAACGACAGCTAGAAAGCTGAAAGTTTCCTCTTATGTTCATTTTCCTTCTTAATCATTTTTCTTCTTCATTGTTTTGGGCATCCAAAGAATATTATTAAAAGTATTTGCAAAAGATAACTTGAGAAGCAAGAAAATGATCATTTGATTGTTGAGGAATGTATAATTTTGAAAAGTAATTGTTGTTCTAATCTAATCTATAATACATGTTTGCTTCTACTATTATTTTCTTATGTGAACATCTAGTTTATCAAATATTTTTCGGTTACATAAATATATATGAACTCTTATCTTATGGCTCTCATTTATGAATTAACTTGATAATATTAATATTTTCGTTTACAATATATCAACTCAATTTATTTAATAAATCAACATGTCTATTCTACTAAACCTTTTGTCAATACCTTTTAGTTTTTTTTAGAAAGGAATACCTTTTAGTTTTTACTACTTTTTAATAACAAGTCTTACGATTGTTATTTAGCCAACAAAAGTCTGCTAAATACCAAATGCCTAACTGGTGCAATACATGAGATGAGACAACGTTACCGAAGACAAACATTTTTTTTGTTCAACTAACAATATTCTTATCAGAAACTGAGATACATTTTTTTTTGTGAAAAAAAAAAAGAAACTGAGATACATGTTGCAAAAGATATCACGAATATTTACATCATTTGTATATATGTGAACATGTACATAATTTCTATACATGTGTACATGTACATCATGGCTATAAATGTGGAGGAATACGATGTATGTAGTATTTTTTAACATGATGTATGTAGTTTGTACTTTGTACTATGTTGGCGCTTCGTAAAGTTTAAACCACTTAACTTTATATGTCATTCCACCACTATTTGTTTCACTAATGTAGGATGTATATGATGTCTCACAAATAAAAAACAATATATGTGATCGTGATAATAGGCAAGTAATTTATATTCATCGACAATGAGACACAACACGAAATATGAAATGATACAAATAATTTGGAGAAGTGGCATGTTCCATGCAACTTGGACACGTTCTAGGGTCCACCACTTCTTCCAAGGCCATGAAACATATCCGTATACACTTGTACTGTAAGCTGAAATCATGCATTTATTTCCGTGCAAGTGCAGTTAATTAAGAAAATAAAATAAAATTCTGGATAGTCCACTCTCCATATTATTGAAATTGGTGTCAGGAAAAGTTAAATTTTACTAATATTTTACTCGCCAAAAAAAAAAAAAAACTAATATTTTACTGCTTGCCTTGATTAATCGTTTTGAGAGTTTGTTCACGCAGATTAAAGAAACAATTAATTTTATATATTTTCTATATAAAAACACAATTACCTATAGACGAATAAAATTAATAAATTTTGCATTGAAAGTCGAAAACAACATTTATTTTGTAACGAGAAAATTTTTTTACAACGACACTTAATATGAAACGGAGGGAGTACTAGTTAACGTTCATATGATTTTCATTTTGAAGCAAATGAAGAGCAACACATGTTGGAAATGGTAAAGGTGATCTGATAAACGATAATATCGAAATAAAAGACCCCAAACGGCACGGCATGTGACCGCAAAACGTTGGAAAAACGACACGACGTCAGGCTGACAATAATTGGAAAATAACAAACGATAAGGTCACAATATCCTAACTGGAAGCATCGTCGGCTGGTTCTTCAGGTCAACGCAATAAACAAAACAAATAGTATTACAAAAATTGAATCATAGATAAGAAAACAAACAAAAACATGATTTATTGTATAACACCAAATGAATCTAAACATATATCTTACTGATAAAAGAACAATATAGAGTAGATTTACTTTGATTACAGATGATACTGATTTACGTATTAATTAAATCAAGTATACGTCGTATAAAAAACAGGAAATAAAAATCGAGAAAACGTCATGGCCAAATCAATACATCATATTGTTTTATTATCTTTCCATATTGTATAACCCAAATATATCTTTGTCCAAATCTCAATCGGCGAGGTCACCGCCGAGTTACCGTCGCCGGCTAGTTCTGTGCTCTAGCTCAGAACCTCTGCGTCTTCTCCAAGCTCTGTTGTTTCAACCATGGAGATGACCATTGAAGCTTCGACGACACGAGTTGATGCAAACAAACCACCTAGCTCCGGCACCGTTGTCGATGTCGAATCTGACGAAAAACAAGCTACGACTCCAGATCCTAGATGGCCCTACCTCAATCGATGGTCATCAAACCCGCTTCACGAAGCTTCAGCACCGGCTGCGTTGAAGCTCGTCCCACCGCATTCTCCGACTGGTCCTATGGTTGAAACAGAGTCTGGTACTTCTCTGACTGATAATGGTGAGAATGAGAGTCCGCTGGATGATTTGAAGATAGCCGCCCCTCTTGGCGACAGTGGCACTCCACCAACATCTTCAGCCGTTCCACCTTCTGTGACTCACGACCAGGAATCCTCGCTGGTTTCTGTAGCTCACGACTCCTCTTCTGTCTCTGACATCCATAACTCCTCCCTTGTCACTGCCGTCCACGACTCTCCCGTCGCTGTCGTCAACGAGTCTCTCGTCGTTGCCATTGATGAGGTCATTGAAGACAAAGCTCCACCACCAGCAAGCTCTGACTTAATTGGTGTAGATGACAAGGATGAGCTTAATGAAAATGAGAATACTGCACAAAAAAATACTTTTGTTCAGTCTTTGGGTGCGTGGTCTAAGCCTCTTCACTTCACTCCTCCTCCACCACAGCTAGGAGTCTCTGAGGCGGTTCAATGTCAGATAGATTTCTTCTGGCCGACGATCGGTGAGGCTATTGTAAATGGTCTCAAGACCAAGAAAGGACAGAGGTTGGTTCCTGAACAAGCAAAGTCGCATCTACCGGTAAAAACAGTTCTGCCTCCAGCTCTTAAGGAAGATGGTAGTCTTCGATTCCCATGGGCTGCACGCATGAACCAGTCTTCTAGAAACCTTTTTCGTGCTACTGAACCAACTTATCGTCCGGACGGTACACCTCAAGTGACAATTCCCGCAAAGGTTCTTAGATTAGGACCGGAGAACAAGGAGGAATACGTTGTTGGACAGTTTCATAGGTGTTCAAATCCGCCTGGGAGTCTTATCCATGCAGTTCTGAATAGGTTATGGGGTCGGGAATGTAAGATTTCCTGCCGAAATTTAGGAGACTCATCATATTTATTCCATATTCCTCATGAAAATACTCGTAAATGGGTTATTCAAAGAGGCGTGTGGCATGTTGATGATTGTTTACTCTTTGTGGCTCCTTGGAATCCTGTTGACTCATTTAAAACACCCGAGATATCTACCTTGCCGGTGTGGGTAACGCTTAAGAATATTCCAGATTCTTGCTTCTCTAGACTAGGAATCAGCCACATAGCATCGGGTTTGGGAGAGCCTATGCTTACACACAAGCCCCGTTTAGATCCAATCAACATGGGGGAAGCAAAAATACTAGTTGAGGTGGAGTTAGATAAACCATTCCCGAAGCTCATTGCACTTGATGACAAACAAGGTAATATCTATTTCGTAGAAGTTGAGTACTCTTAGATTCCTAGTGCTTGTGAAACGTGTGGAGCACTTGGACAAAAGGAGAAGAGGTGCTTATTACCACCTCAGTCACAAGATTATGCTCCTATTACAAAAGAGCATCATGTCACAAATGAAGAGATCCCAATGGTGGACATTGTTAAGTTGTTGCCAAATTCCTCCGCATCTGGTGTAGATCATCCGGAGCCAAATTCACGCTCACCCATTACCCGGCAAACACATGAGACTTTCAAAAATCCATTGGTCACTCTTCCTCCTAAGGATGCATTTGCTAGTCCGGTTACACATTCGCATGAGGTACACTCGGACCCTTGCTCACAGATTAATCACACTTTACCCTTGTTAGCAGTAGAGAAAGCTGTGCCAGTTCAGTCACATATTATGGAAAGCATTCCATAATATTCTATCTTTTTGGAAGACTCTGAGGCTTCTAAAATTGAGCAACCATTTGATCCTCGTTCTCCTCTCACTCTTGATCATCACAACTTCCATACGGAGGATACTCCGCCAGTATATGGGAAAGGTAATGATTTTGATGTGGTTGGAGATTCCTCTAGTTACACCATAACTAGAGGTGGAAGGACTATAAAACCAACACAAAAGGTTCAAGATATGGGGTGGACAAGGGCTAGTGGAAGAGGTAAAAAAGGTCATCGTGGCCGAGGGAACCAAAATCACTAGTTAATGTCTTTAACTATCTTGTTTTCTAAGATTCAAATGTGAATCTTTATCTAGGGTCTCTATACCTTTATCTAGGGTCTCTATACCCTTTCATTTGTGTCAAACTTTATCAAACTTATGAGTGAAAACTCATACTATGTAGTTTCTTGCACTTTAATATGAAAGCTTTTTTACAAAAAAAAAAAAAAATATATATCTTTGGTCAGCTATGCGAGACATGGTAGCTTTATTATTTACAAATATATACATAGTACTTGACTCATAATTGTTTGTACGGTCGACATCACATGAAAGAAATCAGAAGTTGTAGATATCCCGTGAGTAGCATCAACTTTTGTATTTTGTTTTATACATTTCTTATATTATCCTTGCTTCGAGGTGATATAATTTGCTGATGTGTGTGATTTCTTTTTTAATTACCAGTCAAATTAAGTAAGATAATTAGTAATAATCTGGTTTTTAAATACTTGAGCGGTGTTTATCTATCCCTCCTTGGCTCCTTGTATCTATCAATCGTTGTCTCGAAGTCAAGCGTAAAAGGCGGACGGTGAGATTCCAGAAAGGTTCCCCCAAAGAACAAGAGGCGTATTTACTCATCAGTTGAAATTCAGATGCAGCATTTATTGTCATAGAAAATTGAAGCGTGTAAAAGAAGTAATATGGTCGGGTTTCAATTATTACGTTCTTCCAAATTTGTGAGTTTTTGCCAATATTGGCATCTTACCTAAAAAGTAAAATGGTGGTACTAAAGTCACGTTGCGACTTCTATCAACTGGTTAGGACCATAAGTGATAGTTGAACGACCAACTCAAATGTATATTTCGCGACACGAATACACGATCCAGGAAAAGTGGATCAAGACTGGGACGAATATTGAAGTCAAGGGGCGTAGCCAGAAAATTTATTCAATGGGTGCAATATCTGATATAAAAAACATTAAAGGGAATGAAACTTAAAAACTGTAGGTGCACAATATGATTTTTTACCAATTTACCAAACAAATTCTTATAGTTTTGAGCTTAAAATTATAAACATTATTTTTATGGTGCACCTGCACCCATTGTCCATAGTGTGCCCTCGCCCTTGAAATCAAGTAAAAATGTATAGATAATTGGATCAGCGTTGATATTTCGTATTTTTTTATTTTCTATTATGAAATTATCGAATTAAAACCAAATTTTGCTATCTATTTAATATGGAAAATAAAACAAAATAAAATCAAGTTAACAATTGTCCCTATTATATTCCATACCAAATTCTAGAAAACATGTATTTAAAAAAATTCAAACTCAGAACTTCGAAGTTATAGTCATGAACCATTTATAAGAAAATTTGGCATGTTGACCCACGATTGATTTTAGTTTGGACAATTCAGTTTGCATCAAATAATCACCCTTAGTTAATAACTAATATAATATCTTTGATAAAGAGATTAAAATAATATAGTCAAAGGGGGCTTTTAAGCGAGAGATGGGGACAAAAGGTACCGTAAAGGATACCAAAGACTTTGAGACTAATCAACATGACAAAAGGCAACTTGACATAGCAACATGAAAGAAACCAGTTGAAAGTTGAGACAGCTGCGGTTTGAAAAAGAAAGAGAGTTACAGGTTTTGGACCCAACGTGCTAATTAATAGTAAACGCGAAACATCATATCAACAGAGTTATAATCAGAAAAGGATTTGCTTTGAACACTTCCCCCATAGGATTATGATTCTTCAGTGCAAGGCAGCTGAATCAACTAGCTCTTTGTAATCATCAGAGACGATAAATACTTTGTGCCGATAACAGTAGGCAAACCTTTCAAAACAAAGATAAAAATTTAAATGAATTGGTAAAATTTAATGTATTGGTAAAATACGAATATGCGACTTACACTCTCATGGATACGTCCCGTACAAAAATCTTTCACCTCTCCAGTATTCAGGTGGTCTTGACTTAATCCTTGTACTTTGTCTGACACCGTTTTCCCATTCAGTACGTACCAGCAGCTTCGAGAGAGGCAAAAACAATACAACAAAGAGAGTCAGTTTAGTATTTTTAAATCGATAGAGAGGCTTTGAAGCATGAGTAGTAGCGAATGGATAATGTTTTCGTTTGCTCTCGTCACTTTCACTCTCACCATGAAGGGTTTTGCTTTGCTTTATCATATTGCCTTCGCAAGATCCTCTCTTTCTTCGTTTATTTGTTTGTTTGGGTGAAGAGTTGTGAGCCTCCTCCTCCTGCTGAGAAGAAGTAAAAAAGAACTCTCATATTCGTTTTGTTAAGTAAGCTCATATAATTGAAACACACAATATACTCTCTATTAACAACACACAACATCTAAGAAAAACAACAAAATCTAACGATTCTGTTCGGTGAGTTACTTTAAAAATGGATATTAAAACAAGGATCACTACTGTTAAGAAAACCTGTAGTGGTTTGCAAAGGATAAACATAGAAAGAATCAATGATGAAAAACTTTGAGCCAAAACTTTTTAAGTGAACTGAGATTGTCAATAGAGGTGTATGTACAAGCTACATAAGGAGATTATATGTTAGTTTGCTTGTCTAATTTTCGAGAATTCACTAAAGTTTGAAGGTGGAAAAGGTTATCATACCTTGCTGATATGGGATGATTTCCTTTTCTCCAGTAAAAGGTTCCATTCTTGCATCCTCTTTAGATGCATATTCCGCCTATATCAGAAATAAAGTTACAAAATATGTTGATAAAAGTCATGAATAGTCGAGGAGAAACTAACCAGGTTGTGAGCAAGCAAACAAGCAACTCAGTCAAAATATTGTCTGCGTCTGCGATTATATCTGCAGAACACAATGGCTCAACGCTATCAGAGACTTAACAAAATGGTGTTAGAGAACATGATCAAACAAAACTGTAGCTCATGACATTTCTTTCCTACTGCAAGTCCTCACTCACCATCTACTTCTCTGTCCTCTCTAAGCTTTGTTCAGAAGGAACGGGGTTTTCCTTTTCTAAAGCTTTCAGGGCAATAAGATCACTATCCGTGTACACCCCTATATGGCTCGTTGATTAACTGTTTTTCAACACCAGCGAAAAAGAAATCATATTTGAATGGTAGTGTTACATAATTAACAAGATAAAGGCTATGAACATTAAAAAAAAAAAAAAGGGTGTGAACTCACTTAGAAATCTTTCATAAGCAGAGCAAAGAACTCTCCAGGTTTTGGATATTTGCTAGGATCAAAGCTTGGTTCTTTTTGAGGTAAAGCGGGGATTCAGTAGTAATCTAGGGTTGGGCGGGAATGCTAAGGAAAATAAAATTTTAAAATCGTGAACGGCAGGATTCGAACCTGCGCGGGCAAAGCCCACATGATTTCTAGTCATGCCCGATAACCACTCCGGCACGTCCACATGTTGTTCAATTTTCCGTAAACAATAATTTGAATATATACTTCTCACACGAATAAAACCGGAACGAGAGACAAGCCAAACCGGTTCGGTTTTATGTTTATCTTCACCAAAGCGAACCCAGCCTGTACCGGGAAAGACAAATGCCTAACCAGAAATACGACTCAGTTTGGTTAATTTTCTATACGTTTTTGTACACAATAAGAGATGCTCAAGGCCTTTGCCGTTCAGTAATACTTTGCTCAAAGATTACGATAAGAGAGGATTCAGTGAATGAGACGTGGGATTTTTATACAATGACGAATATATAGAGAGTGTTACAACAATGAGTGAGCAAAAGAAAGAAGTACACGATATATTATAATCCACCATTAATATTTGCAATGCCTTATAAAAATTCGTGTATGGAAAACATGTCTCAAGTCTCTAAAATGTTTTCTAATCGCCACTCCCTTCTCCTCGGGGCCGGATCTAAATACAAGGAGTTAAACAATGGCCTTTGATCACAAAAAAAAATTGGAAAGTTTTAAGGCATAGGCCCTCAAACTATGATATCTTTTATTAAGGTGTTTTAAAAAATGTTTATAACTTTCAAAATCTCAGATCCGACCATGTTTCTGTAAAAAAAGATGATTAATATGAGAGTAAAAGACAATGAGTAACAGAGTAAACAGAGAGATAAGTGATCAAGAGTAAATTAAGTTGTGAATAAGAGAGTATGAGTATCAAGAGATTATAGAGATTGACAGTAACCAAGAGAGAAGAGAATGGTGAAGAAGAAAGGGGAACTCCCCTCTTTCAGCTTAGATTATAATTGATTACAATGAGAATTCTTTATACCCAACACACACACTAGACAAATGAGAGGAAGAAGACAAAGAGAGATAGATCTGGATTCAAAATGAATGGTTGGGATGGGAGGATCTGAATTAATTTGAATTGAATGGTTGAGATGCAGGAGAGCTTCCAATGTGATAGTGACAGCTCCTAACAGCAATCTTTCTTCTCTATAACATGTTATTTTAATCCTCACTTGTCCAGCCTCTCTCTCCAAAGGTCAGAACCTAATTTGAACCTAATTTGAATTCAAATTTACCTCTCAAGTTGAAGTTGCACGAATTTCACTCTTAGGCTCAAGTCTGGCACTCAAGTCTCAAGTCTGGCAGCTTACATCTCAAGTCTGGTGCTTCTTATAAAACCTTATAAAACCTTTATAAAACCTTATAAAACCTTATAAGACCTTATAAATATTTTCAAGTATGGAAACTTAATTCTCAAGTCTAGCTGCTTAATTCTGCTTCATGTCAACACTTCCCCTCAAGCTTGACCATAGGAGATCCTTGGGCAAGCTTGAAACTGAGAGTACCTGCCTCATTAAAAACCTAAACATAGAAAACCCTTTGGGATAAAACCACACTTAGGAAAAGAGTACAAGCCTCTCAGCCTAGGGATTGGCCAGTGAGTTTATGAGCCTTATGATGATGTTGAGGGACTCATAAACTCTGGATCATGGCCTTACTTCAATGGCAAGCAGACTCCAATGCCTTCCTTGCTTCACACTTAAAACAGCCTTTGAGCTTCTTCTTATGACCAGAGCTTGTCTCC
>NC_027755.1:37393442-37401808 GCF_000695525.1 Brassica oleracea var. oleracea
AAGAGAATGGTGAAGAAGAAAGGGGAACTCCCCTCTTTCAGCTTAGATTATAATTGATTACAATGAGGGTTCTTTATACCCAACACACACACTAGACAAATGAGAGGAAGAAGACAAAGAGAGATAGATCTGGATTCAAAATGAATGGTTGGGATGAGAGGATCTGAATTAATTTGAATTGAATGGCTGAGATGCAGGAGAGCTTCCAATGTGATAGTGACAGCTCCTAACAGTCATCTTTCTTCTCTCCAACATGTTATTTTAATCCCCACTTGTCCAGTCTCTTTCTCCAAAGGTCAGAACCTAATTTGAATTCAAATTTGCCTCTCAAGTTGAAGTTGCACGAATTTCACTCTTAGGCTCAAGTCTGGCACTCAAATCTCAAGTCTGACAGCTTACATCTCAAGTCTGGTGTTTCTTATAAAGCCTTATAAAACCTTTATAAAACCTTATAAAACCTTATAAGACTTTATAAGACCTTATAAGTATTTTCAAATCTGGTAACTTAATTCTCAAGTCTAGCTGCTTAATTATGCTTCATGTCAACAGTTTCTCATCATCACACGACCAATGATTGACAGAGAGGGCATGTGCTTTTCACTTTCAGCCATGGTTTTATACGCTCTAAATGGAACATGTGGGAGCATTCAAGTTTTCTTATGGCTCTCTTTTTCTCTCCAAATTTCTCCAAGCAAATGCAACAAGACTGCATAGTTCACCATTAAAATAGTCAAAACAAAAATAAAGCAAAATATGATATGATAATTATGATACTCACATCATCATTAATCGGTCCCTGAAATTCAAATCCACCTTCTTGACCTTCCCCTTCAGAATCCACGTTATTTATACATTATCTATGAGAAGTAATATTCCAAACTCTTTAGAACAATGCAACGCAAGAAGAGGCAGATACCTGTGGAGAATCGAAGTAATGCAACAGAAACCCTAATGCAGCTGAGAGCAATGAAAGTTATACATAACCTACAGAGGACGACCAATTAGACAAAGGTGAGTACCAATTAATTATACTTTAATTAATTATCTCTTGAGACATGGTTGTGAGTTGAACCTATAGAGATTAGGAGCATCAGACGGAGATGATTTGTCAAAACTAATCCAAGAAATTCCCCAAATTAACCACAAAACAAAGAAACATTCTAGCCCAGTCTTCACTCCCTCCATCACTCTATCCACTCTGCCACCAATATCGGTTTGGTTGAGAAAAAAAAAACACAAATCTTTATTTTATAACACAAAGCTAGAGTTATTGTTATACCTTGTGTTTGGATATTCCTCAACTTGGTTATACATGCGCCAAGATTGAAGAAGCGTACCGGTAATACAGCCACAAGTGTAAACAATGAGCCCTGCTAACAATTGCCCTTGTGGATGTTCGTCTTTTGATAGAGTCCAAACCACTAACGCTGCAACAATCTGGACAGAAGTTAATACAAACTCAATTGAATTCCATCCAATCGTACATGAACTTGAGCCTTCATCTGACGTCAATGGCGGATCTAAATAAATTTTACCCATGGCAGAATTATAGTAATTGTTTAATAATTTTAATAACAAATTTTCAACAGGAGCATTACTAAAAATGTATGCAAAACTACACCAACTTAAAAAATTCATGGTGGGCAGTTGCCCCTCCCATAGTAGATTCGCCACTGTCTGACGTTTCCTCATCCGTAGACAAGCTTGATGAAAAATCTGACGTCAGTGGGATCTAAATAAATTTTACCCATGGCATTATTATAGTAACTGTTTCATAACTTTAATAACAAATTTTCAACAGGAGCATTACTAAAAATGTATGCAAAACTACACCAACTTACAAAATTCATGGTGGGCAGTTGCCCCTCCCATAGTAGATTCGCCACTGTCTGACGTTTCCTCATCCGTAGACAAGCTTGATGAAAAATCTGACGTCAGTGGGATCTAAATAAATTTTACCCATGGCATTATTATAGTAACTGTTTCATAACTTTAATAACAAATTTTCAACAGGAGCATTACTAAAAATGTATGCAAAACTACACCAACTTACAAAATTCATGGTGGGCAGTTGCCCCTCCCATAGTAGATTCGCCACTGTCTGACGTTTCCTCATCCGTAGACAAGCTTGATGAAAAATCTGACGTCAGTGGGATCTAAATAAATTTTACCCATGGCATTATTATAGTAACTGTTTCATAACTTTAATAACAAATTTTCAACAGGAGCATTACTAAAAATGTATGCAAAACTACACCAACTTACAAAATTCATGGTGGGCAGTTGCCCCTCCCATAGTAGATTCGCCACTGTCTGACGTTTCCTCATCCGTAGACAAGCTTGATGAAAAATCTGACGTCAGTGGGATCTAAATAAATTTTACCCATGGCATTATTATAGTAACTGTTTCATAACTTTAATAACAAATTTTCAACAGGAGCATTACTAAAAATGTATGCAAAACTACACCAACTTACAAAATTCATGGTGGGCAGTTGCCCCTCCCATAGTAGATTCGCCACTGTCTGACGTTTCCTCATCCGTAGACAAGCTTGATGAAAAATCTGACGTCAGTGGGATCTAAATAAATTTTACCCATGGCATTATTATAGTAACTGTTTCATAACTTTAATAACAAATTTTCAACAGGAGCATTACTAAAAATGTATGCAAAACTACACCAACTTACAAAATTCATGGTGGGCAGTTGCCCCTCCCATAGTAGATTCGCCACTGTCTGACGTTTCCTCATCCGTAGACAAGCTTGATGAAAAATCTGACGTCAGTGGGATCTAAATAAATTTTACCCATGGCATTATTATAGTAACTGTTTCATAACTTTAATAACAAATTTTCAACAGGAGCATTACTAAAAATGTATGCAAAACTACACCAACTTACAAAATTCATGGTGGGCAGTTGCCCCTCCCATAGTAGATTCGCCACTGTCTGACGTTTCCTCATCCGTAGACAAGCTTGATGAAAAATCTGACGTCAGTGGGATCTAAATAAATTTTACCCATGGCATTATTATAGTAACTGTTTCATAACTTTAATAACAAATTTTCAACAGGAGCATTACTAAAAATGTATGCAAAACTACACCAACTTACAAAATTCATGGTGGGCAGTTGCCCCTCCCATAGTAGATTCGCCACTGTCTGACGTTTCCTCATCCGTAGACAAGCTTGATGAAAAATCTGACGTCAGTGGGATCTAAATAAATTTTACCCATGGCATTATTATAGTAACTGTTTCATAACTTTAATAACAAATTTTCAACAGGAGCATTACTAAAAATGTATGCAAAACTACACCAACTTACAAAATTCATGGTGGGCAGTTGCCCCTCCCATAGTAGATTCGCCACTGTCTGACGTTTCCTCATCCGTAGACAAGCTTGATGAAAAATCTGACGTCAGTGGGATCTAAATAAATTTTACCCATGGCATTATTATAGTAACTGTTTCATAACTTTAATAACAAATTTTCAACAGGAGCATTACTAAAAATGTATGCAAAACTACACCAACTTACAAAATTCATGGTGGGCAGTTGCCCCTCCCATAGTAGATTCGCCACTGTCTGACGTTTCCTCATCCGTAGACAAGCTTGATGAAAAATCTGACGTCAGTGGGATCTAAATAAATTTTACCCATGGCATTATTATAGTAACTGTTTCATAACTTTAATAACAAATTTTCAACAGGAGCATTACTAAAAATGTATGCAAAACTACACCAACTTACAAAATTCATGGTGGGCAGTTGCCCCTCCCATAGTAGATTCGCCACTGTCTGACGTTTCCTCATCCGTAGACAAGCTTGATGAAAAATCTGACGTCAGTGGGATCTAAATAAATTTTACCCATGGCATTATTATAGTAACTGTTTCATAACTTTAATAACAAATTTTCAACAGGAGCATTACTAAAAATGTATGCAAAACTACACCAACTTACAAAATTCATGGTGGGCAGTTGCCCCTCCCATAGTAGATTCGCCACTGTCTGACGTTTCCTCATCCGTAGACAAGCTTGATGAAAAATCTGACGTCAGTGGGATCTAAATAAATTTTACCCATGGCATTATTATAGTAACTGTTTCATAACTTTAATAACAAATTTTCAACAGGAGCATTACTAAAAATGTATGCAAAACTACACCAACTTACAAAATTCATGGTGGGCAGTTGCCCCTCCCATAGTAGATTCGCCACTGTCTGACGTTTCCTCATCCGTAGACAAGCTTGATGAAAAATCTGACGTCAGTGGGATCTAAATAAATTTTACCCATGGCATTATTATAGTAACTGTTTCATAACTTTAATAACAAATTTTCAACAGGAGCATTACTAAAAATGTATGCAAAACTACACCAACTTACAAAATTCATGGTGGGCAGTTGCCCCTCCCATAGTAGATTCGCCACTGTCTGACGTTTCCTCATCCGTAGACAAGCTTGATGAAAAATCTGACGTCAGTGGGATCTAAATAAATTTTACCCATGGCATTATTATAGTAACTGTTTCATAACTTTAATAACAAATTTTCAACAGGAGCATTACTAAAAATGTATGCAAAACTACACCAACTTACAAAATTCATGGTGGGCAGTTGCCCCTCCCATAGTAGATTCGCCACTGTCTGACGTTTCCTCATCCGTAGACAAGCTTGATGAAAAATCTGACGTCAGTGGGATCTAAATAAATTTTACCCATGGCATTATTATAGTAACTGTTTCATAACTTTAATAACAAATTTTCAACAGGAGCATTACTAAAAATGTATGCAAAACTACACCAACTTACAAAATTCATGGTGGGCAGTTGCCCCTCCCATAGTAGATTCGCCACTGTCTGACGTTTCCTCATCCGTAGACAAGCTTGATGAAAAATCTGACGTCAGTGGGATCTAAATAAATTTTACCCATGGCATTATTATAGTAACTGTTTCATAACTTTAATAACAAATTTTCAACAGGAGCATTACTAAAAATGTATGCAAAACTACACCAACTTACAAAATTCATGGTGGGCAGTTGCCCCTCCCATAGTAGATTCGCCACTGTCTGACGTTTCCTCATCCGTAGACAAGCTTGATGAAAAATCTGACGTCAGTGGGATCTAAATAAATTTTACCCATGACATTATTATAGTGACTGTTTAATAACTTTAATAACAAATTTTCAAAAGGAGCATTACTAAAAATGTGTGCAAAATTACACCAACTTAAAAAATTCATGGTGGGCAGTTGCCCCTCCCATATTAGATTCGTCACTGTCTGACGTTTCCTCATCCGTAGACAAGTTTGATGAAAAATCTGACGTCAATGGCGGATCTAAATAAATTTTACCCATGGTCGAAGATGTCGATGGTATGCTGACCATTACCATTGTGGGTTTCACGCTTCATTATCACAAAGTCCTAGAGATTCCACGGTTGATTTATTAGCTAGCTAAAGGCAGTCGGGGATATACATTCTACATGGTCGAAGAAACCCTAAAAATACGTACAAGGAAATTTAACTTACAAAAATATGGAAATCTAGCTTATTTATAATATATATGCACATTCCAAAATTGTACAAGTTGGTGTGGAGATACAGAGATATGTTGGAATAATTAGTGAAGTTATGGGGCACATGTATGAATAGCATGAAGTATCTACATATATTAATTTTCAATTGTGGTCTCTTATGATTGATAAACGAATAAGTAAATAAATAAAATTTTGTATGACTGAGTAAAAAACATGAACTTTATGGATGTAGGTGTATCACAACTTCGTGTGGGTGTTCTCTTCGTGTGGGTGTTCTCTGTGTATAACTTGTCTTTGACCTAAACCTTGAGTAAAACGTGTTCGGTTGTCGAGAAACATGAGTATACTGCAGTATTGTATAATAGACCATTAATATTATGTCGTTGATTAGAGACATCAAAGTACACACATAACATGGGATGTCTAAGTAGATAGCATTATGTATTTGATCCAACGGCTGACAAAGAAACCATACTTTTTGGTAACGAAATCGTAGCCGTCTGATTTGTCGGTTCAACGGATCCATGTTGTCGACCTTTGAACACGAAGCGGCAAAACAATGAAAAGAAATGTCTTTAGATTTGGACAAGATCTTCGAACGGGGCCGACAAGATAAACCAATGTTAAACGAGCTTGTCTCACACGGTACCCGTCTTGGTTCTCATGAAAACATATAAAACGACCAACAAAATCAAAATGAAGAAAACACATTAACTTACATCTTCAACTCATAAACATCAAAATGGCTGATGAGAGTAATCTTGCACATGAAATCACCGAGCTACGGCTAGGTCTTCCAGGAGATATCATCGTCACAGGGAAGAAGAGGGTTTCTTCGGAAGTAGAGAGTGAGTTGAAATGTGAACCGGCGACAAAGAGTCAAGTAGTGGGATGGCCGCCGGTTTGTTCGTTCAGGAGAAAGAACAGCCTCGAAGAGACAAGGACTGCGTACGTGAAAGTGAGTGTCGACGGAGCTGCGTTTCTGAGGAAGATCGATTTGAAAATGTATAAACGTTACCAAGATCTCGCTTCCGCTCTACAAATTCTATTCGGATGCTTCATCACCTTTGATTAGTTTGGTCTTCTTGATTGATTTTGGTCTTTAATCAGTGCATTAATGATCAAAACATGATATTAACTATAATGTTCACATATGAAATGAAGATGATACATTGAAGGAAAGTGAATGCGTTCCAATATATGAGGATAAAGATGGAGATTGGATGCTTGCTGGTGATGTTCCTTGGGAGTATGTTATCAGTTACTTTGATAAATTTTTCAATTAGACAATTAATTACGTTTCATTTGATTAATTACTAATGATGAAATTATTTTATGTGCAGAATGTTTGTTGCATCATGCAAGAGGTTAAGGGTTATGAAGAGATCAGTAATGAAATGATTGTGAGTGAGAATTAGGGATATCGAAATATACATATTTTCATAGATTAAAAGAATAAAACTCGTTGAATAATTCATTTTCATCACATAGACAAATTGTATTCTTTTATACATGTGGTTCCCGTGCCTTACAGATAACAAGGCAATATCAATAATTAATAATAAAAAAATATAAATATATGGTACAATTTAATGGTATAAATATTGTAAGGACTTTATATAAAAAAATAATATAACTTCCGAAACTGTCAACATTGCCTCAAAATGGGGTGAAATGTACATCCTCGTTACAAATTAAAATAACCTCTCGTTACCAATAACTAGGGTCGGTGTCCGCGCTTCGCGCAGATTACATGTTTAATAAAAGTCTGGTCAATTAAAATTGGTAGTTTTGAAGTTTCCAAAAGGGCAAGTTAATTTTTGTATTTTTTTATAATGGGGAGACGCTGGAAGCGGTGATAATTATCTTTTATAAAAACATAGTAAGTTTGAGTAAATAATTTTGTTGAGGACTGGTGGCGTTTGCTATGAGGCTTAGGATAGCAGTTTATTCCTCTTTTGGAAGCGTTGAAAGATATCAATTTCGTTGTTAAAGTAGAAGCGCGTTCCAAGTGTTGCTGTGAGGGATAGTTTTCCTAGAAAAGTCAAAAATTTGTTAGCATTTAGTTTTTTGTAAAGTTTATGTTTAGTTTATTACCTTCACGTATCTGTGGAATGATACTTGTGATGTTTAATTCAACGCTATGACTTTCCTTGTTTTAATATATGTTTTAAACAGGGAAAGCTTCTGATGAAAATAATTATAATTATGAACTTTTATATTAGTTTCATAAGAGTTTTGATTCGTGTATTAAATTAATATAATAATACACAAATATATTAAATAATTGTTATCCACATAGAACCTGATACTAAAAAAGTATTTTCCTTTTTTTGTATGTTTTAAAATCATATTTATAAACAAATAACATTTAATAAGATGTAAAATAATTCACTCATGTGAATTTTCATTAAAAAATACAGTTTATTTTTTTAGTTTTAAAATATAAAGTAAGTGAAAACATTTTATTCACATTTCGATAGTAAGAATGTTTCTGATTCTAAAATTATAATAGTTAAGGTACAATATATAATTTCTGGTGTTTTGGGCTTTTTCTTATTAGTGGGGTTTTTGGAAAGTAATTTTTAACTTTTTATATTTTTCGAAAACTAATATATTTGGTTGTATGGTATTAAAAAATAATATGACAAATCAAATTTAATAAGATGTAAATAATTATATTTATGAACTTTTAGTTTTGTTTAATTTGAGTTTTGGAGTCCCGTATTAAACTAATATAATAATACTAATAATGTTTTTGATTCAAACAATAATTTGGAAATTCAAAATACCTCCTAGAAGCGGAGGATCTTTGGAGGTTGGTTTCA
>NC_027755.1:37404173-37430463 GCF_000695525.1 Brassica oleracea var. oleracea
GATCTGTGGTAAGAGTGAGAAGAATATATATAGGGATCTAGATATCAGCGAGCCGGAGAGGGGAAGTGGAGGGTCCATAGGGATCTTGAATGGGGGATTTATGAGAGCACATTGAAGTGCTAGCGCTCTCATCGGAGGCGTTATGCGGGAGGAGGTAAGGGAGAGGAAGAGAATCGACGAAGGAATGAGGAGGCGATAAGGTTAGATGTTGAAGGAGAGAGATGTGTAGAACAGAATGAGACGGCGCTTAGGGTTAGGAATAGAATGAACACGGGAATATGCTCGGGCTTCGAGATGGGCCAAACTGGATTCGTATAATTTTTTTAAAAAAAATTTCAAGCCCAATCCGGCGATGACGTGGCAATTTGATTGGCCCTGATTATTTTGAACATGTGGATAGCCTTAGGAAGCTTAAAAATAGCCCCTTTTATATAGTGGGATATGAAACCGGGTTTGGAAGAACCAAACAACAGATCAAACTAAACCAAAGCTAAACCGAATTCTAATCAGGTATTAGATGAGTGGGAAGTGGGAACTGTTTTATGAACAAAAAGAGCAACAGATGAATGAAGACGAACCGGATCATCAACGTTACAGATCAATTATCGGTTAGGAGTTAAACCGTTCGGTTTACTCCTTCAGAATAGTGTGTCAAGTAGTTTTGGAGATATAAGAACCGCCACAGATTTGAACTGCAAAATCAAAAAAAAAAAGTCTTATGAGGATGGAGAACCAAACCGGGATTAGTATGCGGTTTAAACTTACTTTTTCTTGCCTATACTTCATGCGTATAGCACCCAAAGGGCAACCTCTGGTGTTAAGCTGCAGATCTTGCAACGCATGTACAGATGCTTTCAGATCAGACGTTTTGTACGTTGTGTAGTGCTCAAGAGTTAGATTCTGCATGAGAGAAAAAAACAAAAACAAAAAGAAGTTAAAGATCCAAGATTCGTGGAACTAAACTGTGTCTGGATATAGAGAAACAACATGACAGACCCATGGGTGGTTTGACTGGTCCAATGTCCATTTGGCAAGAAAAACCGCTGAAGCAGCGATGACTGAAGGAAGAAACTTCAAGAAACGACAGTCTATCAACGTCAGCTCCGTCAAGTAGCTGGCTAGAAACTCCAGTTCAAGGCGGCGCTGGCTCAGGTAAGAAGAGGCTGCTCTGAGAAACCTCCTTAGGAAAGTTTTCGGAGTGGGAGTGTATATCTGAAAGCTGAAATGCGCAAGCACTTGGTTCTCCATCTCCAGGACCTGATCTCTTGTGTAGGTGTTATCCGTCATGAGGCAGAACTCTTCGACACGTGGCGCACAGATCTCCTCATACTTCCTGTTAAAAGTTAAAGAGAAGAAACAATTAAAAATTTTAAGTTTCATTTGCTAGTGAGATTGGAAGAGGGAACCTTACGAGGCAATTAGCATGCAAGTGATGCCAAGGAGTTGAAGATTCTGTCTTTCTATGTGGTTTCCGTGGAGGAACCAGTCTATGAGATAGACTGTGAGGTAAAGAGTGTCGGGTACAAGCGTGTATTCCTCAGAGACCTGTGGATTGAGATAGGAAACTTTTTGTGAGAAGTTAGCATTAAGGAGAGTGGCACTACTAAATCACTAAACCTCCACAAGCCAGTCAACTAGAATTCCACGCATGGAGTGAGTGACATCCTTCTGTGTCACCTCTGGAACCGGTCTGCGTCTAAGCTGTGCTAGGAGAGAAGTTACACATAAGCACAAGGACTCATCAAACTTTGAAATGCTTAGGCTTTATCAAAGTTAGCCTAGGGAATTATTACCTCTGATACACGCAAATTGTGGTAGATTTCAGGGGCGTAGAGGCAGCAGAGTAAAGGATCCTTTTCATCTGAATCAATGTTTATGACTTTTGGGATATCTAATTCTAATGCAGTTGAGCTACCAATAACATCACTTTTACAGTTATCAGCTGTGTCATTTGATACTTCTTCAGCTTTTGCATGGGTCTTGGACTGAAGATCTGTGACTTCTGAGGTATCAACCGATTCTTTCTTGACCTGCTTGATGATGTTTTTCGCCTGAAATGAACAAAACCTATGTTTCAGAAGATGCAGAACATTAACAAAGAAAAAAACATGATGCACTTCTTAAACAACCTCGAGTTTAGCTGCATTGAAGCCAACGTTTGAGATATCTCCTAGAACCGCTCGCTTCTTCTTCTTCTTATTGAATGTGGGTGCAGTGATGTTCTTATCCTCCTCCGAGGCTGGTCTTTTTCTGTTTGCTCTCTGTTGATTATGTGTAGTAGAAGCGCGCAAGGCAGAGGCAAAGGCACGAGTGAAAGGACGAGAGACAGCATTTTCCTTCTCCATGTTTGAAGACACAACCTTGAAGTCTTGAGTCCTCTTAGGACTGCTTCATGAGATCTGCAACAATGCACATATATAATATCATAACCACATGATTCTTCTTATTTGGAAACTTTCCAAGGGAATTGGTCCGTTAAACCAAGAATATATCAAGGAGAGATACATTTTCAAGTTCAAAGCTTCAAACTTTATTAAACTCCAGTAAGATTCAATGGTTAGTAGAATCAAAAAGTTATTTGATTTCCTTATCAAACAATGCCTACAGAGTAATGTAGAGATAATACCGAAATAAAAAATATATATAAATAAATATCTCCCAAAATTTGGAAAAAAATATTCGTGAATTTACCCAAACGGTTTCTTTCTTTTTGTTGGGTTTTACAGCAAAAACAAGAAAGGAGAGTTCTTTCTCGGGAAAACGAACAGATCCTGAGAAACCCAAAAGATTAGAACTCATGTGCTCTTCTTTGTTGTCTTCACATTCTGATTTGCAAGAAACCCAGAAGACAAAACTCGTCGGCTCAGACGCAAATTAAATGCAGGTATGTGGATGCACAAGCATGAGCATAAAGTTCAAATCTTTTAGTAATAAAAAAATAAGTTGAAAAGATTGAGAATGGACCTGCGAAGCTTCTTCAAGGAAGAGTAGGAGCTTGGGGGCAGATCGAGATGGTGAAATCCGCTCTTGGGGAAAGAGACCGTCTTTGGTTAGTGAACGAGACGGAGAACTAGTAGTGTTGGTTTACACGACAAAGAAGACACATTTTATAAATACGTAATTAAGGAATAAAAAATGAGAAAAAAAACATTAATATTTTAGTTAGTGCTTAAATATATTTTAAATAATTTATTAGCGGACTCAAACATAGATTTGGTTAACTAATTTCTTTTATTATTTGTACAGTTATGATTCTAATAATTGGCACATTAATCACCCTCACACGTACAGTGGAATATGTGACATTTATTCATCGTTTACTAATTTATGTGAAGCAACCAAGTCAGTTTCCTTGGTAGGCCATTAATACATCACCGTTCACTAATTACTTTTTGGTTCAAATATTTTTTCTCTTTATCACTTTTGAAGTTAAATCTCTTGATTAAGAAAGTAATTAACAAGAGTCCAAATGGGAAGGCCCCAACAAAGAGAAAACTTCATTGCGATTGGTGGATGTGAAATGCTAGCAGAGATCTTGTTCCTTCAGGCCATCCTTGATAGTCTTTTTCCTCTTTATAATTTTGTCGATGTTGCATTGTCAAAAAGCTTGTTGCTGGTGTTGTGTTCTTAATCTTAAGAAAGAAAGATTCATTTGTTGGAAAGAAAACAGTAATAATCAATATGATAGGTTACATTATATATATATATACAATCATGGTACTGTATATATTAACACTAACAAAACTCTTTTCATATAATTTGTAGAATACTTTAATATACCACAAAATAAGTTTTTGTTTTTAAAATAGCACACTTGAAGTTCAAAAATATATTAACTTTTGTGCTTGAAAAGAGTTCATATGATTTACTAAATTATTTGACGACACGTTCTTTAACTTTTTATTAACCTTCTTTTAACTAAAGTTTATTTTCCAGAATTTTTATTATCTATATTATTAAAAGAGAAGTACCCATTAAAAATACCCCTTAGTTTTGAAATTTAATTACATTTCCATGTCATTGAGAATTAAATTGAATTCCCTATTTTAATGTTTGTCCTTTTCAGTTAGATTAATGTATTTTCCTTAAATAAATTTGAGTTAAATGTAATTAAATCAACTTTAAAATACACCTATATTAACAAACTATCGAAACAAATATTAACAAACTATTGAAACAACCTAAACTATGAAAAACAATTTAAAAGTTAGCTTCCACGCTTTTGGTATTATAATAAGTATATATTACCATATATAAACAAAATTAATGCTTATTACTATAATTTACCAATAAATTTTTTTGCATATATATTAGCCGTGATTCACTTAATGTTCAAACTTTTTTTATTATAAACTTTTTGGAATATTATCATCAATTTTTTTTAATAAAAAAAAAGAATATTCCAGCAATATCAGCTTCATATTTTGAATATAAAATTAATTTTATTCTCATGATTTTAGTTAAAATAGGCGGGTCAATTTATATCCATTCCAATTGGATTTTTAGAATAGTTGTAATTTTTGACCTAAACGCATAATATACTAATAATACATTTCAATCATACAATTAAATATGAAAGAAATGTCAATATAAAATTTGATCAAACATAGTATATATATATATATATATACATCCAATCTTTTTGTATATTTACATAACTGCTCCAACACACATTTAATAAATATATATATACATATATATATATAACACAATACATTAACAAAATATATGATATACATAAATCGTTATATAAACACCCGTGCGGTCGCACGGATCAAGCTCTGGTAGTTTTTAATATTTTCGTACTATTTTTAATGAATGATGAGGCAATGACAATTTCATTTGAATTAGCTACAACATGTGATTATTAGATAATCAGAGCCTTGCGAGTTTTGAATTCAAAAAATTAGTTGGCTGTCGATCAAAAAAGATTTACAACTATTATTTTATCTTGCCCTAAAGTTTAATAATGGCTATAAAAATGCTAGTGAGTGAGAGATGGACGTAACCGGGAAGTCATCATGACCCTAATAAGAATGTTTATCCACTAATCAAAAATTAGTTCTTAATGTTCAAAAGACAGCCACACTCCAGACCAAAAAGTAAAAGCGAGATACTCCATTTTATTATCATACAAAAAATTACTGCATGTGGCGTGGTCCATTTTTGACTTTTGAACGTTAACTTTCCCTCCATTAACCACACACTAAGACAAAAGAAATGATCAAATGTCAGGTGGTCCAAATCTAGTATAATGTTAAAACATATAGTTATCACGTGAGTACAATAGTAATTAAACGTTTGTGACTTAAATTCAAAAAAAGAAAAAAACTAAAGCTGAATTATTATTTTTATGTTATATTTTAGATAGATGGTTCGGTTCCTTTATTTATGGTGGACGTGTTAGAAAAATTATTGAAAATTTTAAAGAAAATAAACGTTAATAAAAAAAAAGTATAAAGCTTTTGAGGTTATTTATTGTTTTACAGACTTTTGTAGCTCCTGTTATAAATTAGGCCCATATATAGGCCTAATGAACTGGACCCTAACCAACTAATGGACCGAAGTCGAATAAGTGACGCCGGAACCGAATGACCGTGTATGTGGTGGTGACCCGTGGCTCCGGTCGCCTTTATCATTCGCCGTCGAGACGTACATGACGTCTTCAACATTCACTAACTTGGAGAGTAATCCACTGAAAGCGGTCCCAAGACACTTGAAATATCAGATATGATATATAGTACGCACTTTAAGGATCCTATGACACTCCTGTCATCTTCACAGCTCCCTGTCCGGATGAATGTATGTGATCCAGCTAAGGTTTACTATAGACGTGCTTATGCTTTTCCCACAGTGATCAAAATGTTGCTCAATGAGTTAACAACCAGAGAGAGAGAGAGATCATTATGAGTGCAGCCCTTTATCTATTGTGTTTATAAAAAGATATATTCTTAATTCTTGCAATGCTGGATGTGGGGACGAATGGCATGGAGAAACATGCGGGATCTGAAAATTTGGGGGGAGGGGAGGGGGGGAGGGGGGAGTAAAACAATTTTTTTTTCTAAATTTGTGGGTTAAACAATTTTAACAATTTTTGTAAATTTCTATAATTCGCTGGTTTAAACCTACGTAAAAAAGTCAAAAAAAATTTAAGAAGCTAAAACCAGATATTTTATTAGACTTGGCATAAATCCGGCACAGGAGAAAAATGTGAGTGCATGGTATTAGTAACAGATTTAATTCATGTACAAAAATTAAATCAAGAGTGAAAGATTGTCGCATCACTTACATATTGTCTAACCCTGTATTTGTATTTTCCCCATGTGGGACTCTAATATTACGACCATGCTTAGCCCTGGGCTAAAGCCTGTGACGCATAGACTTCGAGCACCAAATATTATAGCCAAATTTGGGGCGCCAACATTAGTAATGTCTCATTGGTGTAGTGGCTAGAGGGCTTACATGTCTCTACGAGATGGTGGGTTCGCTCCTATCTAGGGTCATCATTTTTGTAATTTTGCTTTAGGCATGTTTTTACTCTGGACCGGCACTGATTACAACGCCTGCATGAGACTGATTATCTAATATCTTTGCAACACTCAAGAGTATGCAAATGATCGTGTCCACACTCATTTCATAATTAGCAGGAAAATGCTAGAGAAACAAGTATACATTTCCTCTACCGCAATTCAAAAGCCCAAAAGGTACTTATCCATATCAATTTGAGAACGGTTAATAATGTTAATTAGCTTAATTAATCAGTCGTTTCAGTTGTTATCGGTTCTAACAAAATGGATTCATTTCTACAATCGTATTCGGTTCAGGTGGCCAGTACAATGTCACTGAGGGTGTGGCTTTGGCTAGGAGAAGCAAAAAAAAAAGGATACAGTGGAGACGCTCTGACAAACATGTGCATAGAAGCGTCGAGGAAAGGAATCTGAGGGATGAGGTGAGGAACATGTATGATCTCGAAACATCCAATGACGATGTTTGATTTCGAAGTCACTGAACAAGGTGCAGTGCAGCCACGCAGATATGGACAAGTGGATCCCAGAGTTCGAGTCGGCACGGAAACCTTCCAAGTAAGACCTTTACTTGATTTATTTATTGCTTTCATCAACCATTCTCATTCTTCGTTCGTTCTTTCTACGGTTGTTCTTGTCGTGATGCCTTTCTCTAGTGAGGTTAGTTTTCCACTTTTCCCTATTATTTTTATTTGTTTAATAGATAGAGATACCTTCATCTCATTGGTAGTTTTTTGAAGCAAAACTATGAGTTAATTACTTCATTTTTCCAAGTATGACGATGATGTGCTATTGAATCAAAAAACATTATAAAACTGTGGTTGGCTCTTGGGAGTTATATACTGTAAGAGACAAGAAAACACCGTTGCTCATCAGAAAGAAAAATTAAAATTTTTAAAAGGAATTCTACTTATTATGCAATAACTAGATGATCAACTCGGACTGTGATTATTTTTGCTTATGTAGCCTATTGGTTATCTTTCTGTTTCTTTTTTGGTCTTTTGTTCGAAGAGCTTTTCTCCTCTGATTTGTTTTGGAACACTTGGATTCGGACCTACATTGTTTGAAGGAAAGAGTTAAAAAAAAAATGTATTGATCAAAACTAGTATTTACTGTTTTAGATCACCTAAACAACTTTAAAATCTATACAAGATATCTTATCAAATGATTTTAGAAAATTTATTTGTATTTTTAAAATTTCATTAAATCACCCAAATAACTTCAAAACTCACTTAAATCTCGTTAACATTACACTTTAAAAGCTTCTAAAACCCTTGGTTAAATACATTTCCTAATTACTTTTCTTTTGTGTTCAGTATTAAGAGCACTTTCAACAATAGGTTGTTAAGAGTTTCTTAAATTTAAAGAAAAAGAAAATAATTATGAAAATAAGAGAGAGAGTACACTAAAGTTCTAAAGTTCTAAAGTTCTAAAGTAAGAAGATTATAGATACTCATTATAACTCCATTAGCCACTTGTCTCTTTTATATTAGTTGATTTTAGAAAAGAAAAAGAAAATTAAATGGTTCAATTAATTTACATTTGAATAATAATATTTTTCTTTGTTTAGAATTCTATTAGAGTTCTCTTAGCTTTTAGTCTGATATACATATTTGGTGGAGACAATTCTTCTAGTTGGTTATTTTTCTAAACGGACAATAAGTTTTAAAAAGGTTGTTCTATATTTCTCTGGGGCTGGATATTTTATCTTATATTTGTTGTCTAGTCTATCCAACATACATTTTTAGTAAACTCAACAATCCTAAAAATAAAATATTTATACTATTTTATCCCGAATAATATTCATTTTGATCAAATTATCGAGTAGTTTGAGATTGTGGTGTAGTTTAGATTACTCACTAGCATTTGATATTGATAAAAAAAATGGAAGTCATCCTATCTTAAAGTCCTATATGTTTTAACTTCCAGTTCATTTTTATAGGGTGAGCTTGCAGTTTCGAGTTATATTATGCATTATTTGGATATTATACAATTAAAAATCTTAAAATGTCTTTAAAAATTACTTACATCATTTTCCGAAGTCGTGTAAAACCCTCAAATTCTTTTTTTTATGATCTAAATATTACTTCTTCTATTTCATATTTAATTGATGTTTTAAGATTTTACTTTTGTTTCAATTTAAATGATGTTTTCATATTTCTAAGAAAACATAATGTTATTTGGTATTTTTGACCATTCATATTTTATTGAATAATTTTTTATTGGTTGGATTAGGTTTTATTAATGTAAAATCAATAAAATTTAATAATTCCTTTAATAATTGTGAAGAAATATTAAACACCAAATAATCTGAAATAGAGGGAATACTGTTCAAATTGTATGAAAATTCTTACAAGACATTAAACAATTAAATAAATAAATACTTTTGTCAGCATCACAAGTTTTTATCTCTGTCATGTTCCTCATTCCTTCTAACATTGGAAATTGTCATTTTGACCTCTTCTTATCAGAAATATAAAAACATATACAAAACTATCGACTACAATTTTTGGCAATAAGAAATAACACATGGTAGACTGTCTTATATCCATCAATAGAATAAAATTAAACTTTCTATATAAATCTTTATCAATGTATCATGTTATTTATCTACGCCTATTTTGGACTTTGGACTGACGAACTTATCAAATTAGCGGCCTTCAATTTTCGTCACTATCAACTAATGGAAAAGTGAAGTGGTGTACACTTTGTGTAACATTGGTAGAATAATTGAGAGAAAAGTGACAAGAACGATAAAAAGTATAATATCGTGTATCATTGGTAAAATCTCTAGATCACTGAGTGTACATATATATATATTCAGTTTCACCCTTGTAGAAAATTAAATGTTTTATGAATTTTAAGTTACTGTTTTATACTGTGTCTTCTTTAACAAAAAATCACTGTTTATGTGTGCGTGTCATTTTTTAACCCAAAAGTAAATCCCGACGAACAAATAACATATGACTGAAAACGATAAAGAAAACATTTGGATGAAAATTTTGAGAAAATACAAACTACATAAAAATGTAATCTAAAAATTTTGGATGAAAATTTTGAAAAATATAAACTGCATAAAAACTCTATAAATTAATAAATACAATAATTTAATAAAAGTTATCTGTTTCGAATTGGACCGGTTATAAACTTTCTCAACAGCCTTAAGAAAGTAACTTTCTCATTCGTCTGAAAAAGATAGATAATCGTTAGAGTGAGAACAGTGGATGAGAGAGAGGTTGAATATCTAGTAATTACAAATTCTTGTAAAATTATATATGTAATTATCAAATTAACTTCTCCAACATATATTTTGCATCTTTCGGCTTCTTTTTATTTTCTCGTTATCATTTCGTTCTTTTTGTTAAACTTTTGTTCATGTTTTCCTAAATTTTTACATATTTTCCAAATATTTATTTTCTCTCTCTAAATAATAATATAAAACATACAATCAAGGAACCAAAAACTCATCTTAGAATTCTTTTCAATCATAACATTACTTTATTCACTATATTATTTTACTTAAATTCAAAACATTTTTTAAATCAAAGTTCTCACTTGTTCCGTTAATTATAATCCGTTCAATCTTCAAAGCCTACTTATTTATAAAAAATATATGGACATATAAAAGATTAATAATCATTATAGATACAACTATAGTTTTATATGAATATGAAATCATTATATTGATTTCTATTAATTGTTTTCTATTCATTATTTTTTGTAGTATATATATAAATAATTGATCAAGCATTAGTACACTTTGTATAGGTTTAAAAATTAGCTGCCATTAATTCTTATTTGTAATATCATTTAGGTTTTTGGCAAGTGATGATATTTAGTTTTAGACTTATATTTTATTTTAGATCTAATTAAAATTATTAAAAATTATAATACGGTTTCATTCATTAGATTATGTAGTTTCATATGATTATGTACTTTATAAATATAAAAAATAATTGATCAAACGTTATTATTGTTTATATAATTTCAATAATTAGTTACCATAAATCATTTTTTAATATAATTTATGATTAAAAATGTTCACGAATAAGATAAAATGAGTGGAATAGAATTTTATTTCTTTATTTCATAATTTTTCTTATTCCACTAATCTGCATTTCATTTTCCTAATTTCATTCATTCATGATACTCTTAAAAATGATAACTAGTTATAGCCAGAATATATGCGTCACCTTTTTGATTTCTTTAGGGAAAAAAACTGGAACCGCTAGTTTTTGATATAACTCATCATGAGAGATTACACAATTAAGTTTGCTTGACATGGAGTAATTTTTTGATGGATGGTGAGAAGTGATTTATGGTATTTTTAATTGATGATAAAAACATGTGAAAGTTCTGTTGTGAGTTTTAAACCCAAAAGGTTCTGTGTTGATCATCTGCAAAGTTAAGAAGTTTGGTTTTATAACAAGCGAGCATGGAAAAGGTGTTTTAGCATTTGCGAATGAGGCTAGAAAACAAAACGGGCATCGAGGTTGATAAACAACAATGGTTAAGACTTGGCAACACATTTATGATCGTGCATACGTATCCTATACTTGTTGCCGGCCGATAGTATCATCATTGGATTAATAGAAATTTGCTTTACTATATCGACGACAGCTTAGTTTTTGATGATATTTATTTCCTATCAAGATTGACACAAACCGAACGACAGCATTTAATAGAAAAACAAGTGATTTAATATAATAAAAGTATATTAATTTAAAAATGCAATGTAGTCTAGTGGCTCGTGTGATTATACCTTCATGTAGTTGACAAAAAAAGTACCTCGTGTGCTTACGTAACCTTCACTAGATTTCGTTGTGTTATTTAGTTTAAAATCTGCACTAGATTTTGAATTGCGTTTTTAGGATATTTTTCGTGTTAAATAATATGATTGAAATATGAGAAATGCAAAAAATAACAACACCGGTTCTGGTTTATTTGGTTTTTAGATCATTAGTACTATAATATACCTATTATTATAGAATTTCTCTCCCAGCACCTTACTCGATACTGGTCTTTACCCAACAGATCCTAAGCCCACGGTTTTGAATTATTGCCTGGTTTTTACCTCTTTTGGTTAAAACCACATGTGTTTTTACCTTCTCTTTTCAAATTTTTACTGTTCCTATCTTTACTCGCCGGTTTCTTCTAAAATTTTTCACCGGAAGTTGCTGCTTCTGCTCCGTCTACCACGGTGCTGGTGAACCGGTAAAGAGATCTAGCGGCGAGAGACCGACTTAGGGTCGACAGAACTCCTCTTTGTCGGATCTCCACTTCTCAGCTCCACGCACAAGGATGAACTCACAAAGACTCACCGCAACTGAAAAGGGGAAAGGCCCTCTAAGACAAAGCCAGAAACTGCCAAGCAAGCGCATCAAGGCTCCGGAAATTGACCCCTCCACCCTCTTCTCCGAAAACATTCTCACGCTCTTTGGCCGAGTCTCAAACCCTACAGAGCAACCAATCGATGCCCTCATTCCTTCTCTCCCAAGGCAATGGGTCCTCAAAGGCACAGTTTTAGGATCTGACTTGGGTCAGAACTGTTTCCAGTTCCGCTTCGAATTGGAGGAAGATCTCGTTAAGGTGCTAGCTAACAGACCATACCATTACCCTCACTGTCTCCCCAGTTTCCATCACAGATCCACTTCTGGATTCGTCTCCACGGCTTGCCTCTACACTACTGGCACGAGAAGATGATTTACAAGATTGGTCAAGACCTTGGAACTCTTGAGGACTATCACATCTCTAAGACTTCAGCTAAAATGCAAGTCTCTGTCGACGGACTAAAACCCCTCATCAAGGAAGCTATTGTCGAGTTTGGCTCTGGAGAGGAACTCACCATAACTCTGACATATGAGGGACTAGAAAACCATTGCTCTGTCTGCAACCAACTGGACCACGTTACCAAGCACTGCCCCTTCCAACTGCACAGGAGAAACTATGCTACTGAAGCACCCTCTAGAGACATGTCGGGGAACAAATATCCCCACACCTCCTCAGTCTCTTATGGTAATCAAGCTCAGCACAACCCGGTTCATTCCGAGCCTTCACGCTCTCACCACTCCCACACAGATTTCAGTAACAGAGTAGATAGACACGGCAGACCCTTTGGTGAAAGAGCCTCCACCATCCCGCTGAGAGGCCAACCCCTGAAAAATAAGGTGACACCTCAAATCCAATCTTAAGCAGGTAACAACAGAGAGCATGAAGGATACCGACCCAGACAACCCCTGCCTCGCCCACGATCTCCAGCGCGACACACCCGAGACTATCGACACTCCAGGGGCAGTCCCTCTGGTCGCGACCCAATCTTGCAATGGAGAGAATGCCGCACCGCTGAAGCTTCCCCATCCAGAGAATCTAATGCTATAGCAAAAGAGGAGCACAGAGGGCAATCACCCACCAGAGCTTTGGAACAACAACCGCTGGAGCGTAATCTCGCGCTCTGTGATTTCCCAGCACCACCACGCATCCCTACTACCGAAGAGGTGATGACTGAGCTCCAAAAGGCCACTTATCAATACACTAAGTGTGCAGACCCCATTGAGAGTGAAGCTCGACGTTAGAGAATTCTCAGTGAAGACCCAAATCTTATGGCATCAACGACAGCTAATATTGTTGCAGCTGCCACTGCCAGAGTTACAGACTGCTCTGGAGGTTCTGGACCTACTCTACCAGCTGTCTCACAAGCGTCAAGAACACTGCAGCAGCTACCGCTGCTGCTGGTACTACATAATGCCTCTCCACCGAGAGAGCATGTCACTCCAAGAAAGACTCCAGCTAGGAGAAGGATTATTCCTAGCCCTCGCATCTTTGCAGGAGCAGGCTCCACTCAAAGGCTTCTATCACGAACCCAACCATCAGCACACAGACATGGCTTCCCCCATGCCTCTCCGATCATTCCTAGGACCTCTAGGAGCCGCGTCAACACAGTTCGAGGATCTCGTGGGCCACAACCTCCTAGTGCAGAGGGAGGAGCTTCCACACAGGATTTTCACGGAGAGTCTCCTCCTCTTCCTTAGTAGTCTTGAACTGGAACTGCTGCGGTTTAGGGAATCCCGCAACAGTCCAAAGGCTCCTTGACCTGAACAAGAAAAATTCCCCAATCATTATTTTTCTGCAAGAAACCAAAAATCAAGACGAAATTGTGCTGAAGGAGCTAGGAAAATTAAACATGGAGTCTCATTTCCTGGTCTCACCTCACAACCCAGGAGCGGGAGGTCTAGCACTTTTCTGGAAAGCTGACATTGATGTTCAGATCCTCACCTCCAATCACAACTTCATAGACACGATAATCTCCTTTAAAAACACATCTTTCAACGGGACATTTGTTTACGGTGCACCAGAAATTCCACTCCATCTGGCAGTATGGAATAAACTCTCAGACATATCTGCTTCGAGAGACTATCCTTGGTTCCCGACAGGAGATTTTAATGAGACAGTGTCAAATGCTGAAAAATCAGGAGGGACAGAGAGGCCGAAGAGCTCTTTCTCTAATTTCCGATCCTTCCTCTCTTCATTTGATCTATTTGATTTAAAACACTCGGGTAATTACCTTTCTTAGTGTGGCCAAAGACATACTCATCTCGTGCATTGTAGACTTGATAGAGCCCTAGCCAACAGCCCGTGGTTCGATCTCTATCCAAATGGAAGATCACAGTACCTCCAGTTCGAAAGCTCCGATCACCGTCCCATTATCTCCACCTTTGATTCCAAACGAAAAAAGCCCCAAAGATTATTTAGATATGACAGAAGACTGCGAGATAATGAGGAAATAAAGGAAATTATCAACAAGACATGGAAGGAAAGAGCCAACTTATCTGTTATGGAAAGAATATCGCGATGCAGACACGCCATTTCCAAATGAAACCGTACACAATATGTCAACAGCCAAAAGGAAATTGTGTCCCTCAGGGAGAAGCTTGATCAAGCTATGTCTCTCCAAGTCGCTGATAACACATACATCTCCTCTCTGAACCTTAGCCTACTCCGTGCATATAAGGCCGAGGAGGACTTCTGGAAGCAAAGGAGTCGACAACTATGGCTAGCCCTGGGTGACAAAAACACACGCTACTTTCACGCCTCAACCAAGACCAGAAAAGCTAGAAATAAAATTACTGTGATTGAGGATTCAGAAGGCGTACCAGTTTACGAGGATGAGAAGATTGTCTTGGTGATCTCAGACTACTTCAATAAGATATTTACATCTTCGAACCCTCCATCTGCTGAGATCGTGGCTCAGGCCCTCTCCCCTTGCATCCCCACAGAGACTAATGAGAGGCTTATTGCACCACCTACTGCCTTGGAAGTGAAGGAAGCGCTCTTTGTAATTCATCCTGACAAAGCCCCAGGGCCTGACGGCTTTTCGGCTAGCTTCTTTCAAACCAACTGGGATGTAGTTGGTCCTGCAATCACAAAGATTATTCAAAACTTTTTCTCAACAGGCAACATTCCATTCTCGATCAACGAAACACATATCAGATTGATACCAAAGATCTCAAGCCCTAAGAATGTCTCTGAATATAGACCAATTGCCTTATGCAATGTCTATTACAAAGTCATTTCTAAACTACTCTCTATCAGACTTAAACCAGTGCTTCAAGATATAATTTCTGAAAATCAGTCTGCGTTCGTACCTGGCAGGGCTATCTCTGACAATGTATTGATCACCCACGAGGTTCTGCACTACCTCAAGATCTCTGGCGCCACCAAACACTGCACAATGGCTGTAAAAACTGATATTAGCAAAGCATATGATCGACTGGAGTGGTCTTTTATAAGAGAGGTTCTGGAAAGATTGGGTTTCCACCCTACCTGGATAAACTGGATGCTCCAATGCATCTCCACAGTCACATATTCCTTTCTTCTCAACAACGAGGTGGCTGGAAATATTCACCCTCAACGTGGAATCAGGCAAGGCGACCCCCTGTCTCCTTACATCTTCATCCTCTGCGGAGAAATGCTCTCGGAACTCTGCAAAAAGGCACAGGAAACTGGAAGGTTACCAGGAGTTGGAGTTGCAAGAAACAGTCCTAAGCTAAATCATCTGTTATTTGCTGATGACACTATGTTTTTTACAAAAACAGACAAACAAAGCTGCACTAACCTGATGGTTATACTCAAGGGTTATGAGGTCGCGTCGGGGCAGAAGATAAATGTTCTAAAATCCTCCATTTCTTTCTCGGCGAAGATCCCACCTGAGGTAAGAGCGAGAGTCAAGATCCAATTGGGTATAGAGAAAGAGGGAGGTGTGGGTAAATACCTTGGGTTGCCTGAACATTTTGGTAGGAAGAAGAAATACCTCTTTGCCTCCATTGTGGATCGTATGAAACAGAAAGCCTTAAGTTGGAACACTAGATTACTATCAACGGCTGGGAAAGCAACCATGCTGCAGTCTGTCCTCTCTCCCGTCCCAACATTCGCAATGACTTGCTTCCAGCTCCATGTGGGCCTGTGCAATCAACTCCAATCAGTTTTCACCAGATTCTGGTGGGATGCAAAAGAAGGAGAAAACAAAATATGTTGGATAGCTTGGGATACACTAACGTTACCGAAACATCTTGGAGGTCTAGGCTTTCGAGATGTAAGGCTCTTCAACCAGGCACTAATCTCGAAGATTGCTTGGCGCCTGATCCTTAAACCGGAATGCCTCTTATCTCGCATCTTATTGGGGAAATATTGCCACAATGCCTCCTTTCTTAAGGTCGCACTTGCAGCCTCCTCATCACATAGATGGAAAGGAATCCTCTGGGGCAGAGAGCTTCTGTTAGATCATCTAGGTAAAGCTATAGGTGACGGGGAATCAACAAGGGTTTGGACAGATAACTGGATTTGCACCTCCTCGGATTTAAAACCCTCTGGTCCCGTTCTACCTCAGCACCAAGATCTCTTAGTTTCTGATCTTCTGTCTAGAGAAACCAAAGAATGAAACAGAGCCCTTATAGATGATCTCCTTCCTGAATTGTCTGAACACATCACCTCCATTAGACCAAGCCTTCTCGGTGCAGCTGATGCGTTCATCTGGACTCAAAACAACTTTGGCATCTACTCGGCTCGATCAGGATACCACTCCACCCAGAAAGCCAAAATCCAATCGACTACAAGAATCTTGGATGGCGAGGCTTGGAACTAGAACAAAAACATTTTGACCCCCCCCTAAATGTGCTCGAAATGCACTGCCCACAGGAGACAATCTACTCAAAAGGAACATCACGCATAATACCAACTGTTTGCGGTGTGGAGCACCTGAGAACCTCCTACATGTCTTGTTACACTGCCCCTTTGCGATGGAAGTATGGAATATGTCCCCTTAGACACCTACCTGGGAACCGAATCTGACCATCTCCTTCAAACAAGAGCTCCAAACCTCGAGTCTCCGAGTAGCCCTACCTCCAATAGGTGTCACCACAAACCTATTCCCGTGGATCTCCTGGAACCTCTGTCTAGCACGAAATCAACTCATCTTCGAGAGCAAGACCTTGACGCATCAACAAGTCTTTAACAAAGCCATTACTTCTTTCAAGGAATGGGAAACGGCACAATCACTCTCCCCAAAAACGAGAAAATCTGTACCGCATACCCTAGTGCTCCCAAGTCTACATGCAAACTCGATCCTCTGCTTCACTGATGTTGCGTGGAGAGCCGATCAAAAAGCTGCAGGTTTGGCATGGATCTTCATCAACCAAGACTCCACAAAAATCTCCAGAGGATCCTCCTTTCAAACAGCGGTTTCCTCACCACTTATGGCAGAAGCCCTGGCGATTAGAGGAGCTCTCCTCCACGCTTCAGCTTCCGACTTCAACCTGATCTGGCTTCGCTCAGATTCCCAAGGGCTTATCAAAGCCATCAACTCGAATCTCCGATCGATAGAGCTATACAGCGTTTTATAGGATGTCGATTCGATCATCTCTTCAGCTTCTCTTTCTGTCTCGTTTTCTTTCATTCCCCGTGACTGTAATGGATTTGCAGACTCTCTAGCCAAGAGTTGTTTGTTTCTGAACCTTTCAAAAATGAGCCTTTAAAGCCCATTTAATATTTAATGCATTTTCAGTTGATAAAAAAAAATCATTAGTACTATTAAAACTAAAAATAGAAGTCAAGAAAACTTACGGAAACAATCCAGAGAAGTTTAAAACTTTATTTTCCATAGTGTTTGAAGAGTTGATATCAAATTGCTTTGGATTCTTTGATCGACTATTTTTCGTAACTATTCCAATGAAATAAATCTATACATTAAATTGATCATGATTAGATCTAATCGGGAAAAAAATATGAAATTTGAAGATAATGAATTTACCTGAAATTGATAGATGAGACAACTGTTTAGTTCACAAGAAAAGATTAAAGAAAATGAAGAATGATCAAATCAGAAATCATTATGATTGTTCATATGCACATAAACCAAAACCAGAATCAACAAACAAAAAGACATATATATATATATATAATCTTAACTTTCTAAATTAAAATAAATAAAAGAAATAAAATTACTAAATTGAAAGCATCAAAAAGTTAACTTCATAAAAATTCAGTGACTTTTGTTTTTCTGCTCTGAATGTCTTATATATAGTTGTAGATCGGTAGACGTTTTTAAATGACTTAAATTTCACAATAAGCTTTGAAATAGAATATTGTTTAATAAATTTTAAGGCTGGGCAAAAAAACAAATCTGAAGAACCGAACCGAACCCAATCCAAAAAGTAGTAGTGAATTCGAACCGAAATTGATTAAATATCTGAATGGATTCAAAATTTTGGTATCTAGAGAACTGAAACCGAATCCGATCCAAACCGAAGTATTTCGGGTACCCGAATGTATCCAAAATAGATTTATATACCTAAATATATTAATTATTTTAAGATTTAATGTATATTAAAACCATCCAAAATGTATAAGATAATTTTAAGTTGTCTAAAATAATTGAAAATAAATACAAATAGTCAAAACTAAGTGTCTAAAATAGCTAAAATATACTCAAAACACCAAAAATACTTGAACTATCTATTGATTCTCTATCAAAATATTCAAACCAAACCAATTTATATGTTAAATTTAGGTATTTTAACATATGTTATTCAAATTTATATACAATATATTATTTTATTTATAGATTTTGAGAAATTTAATGTATATAATGAATTTTAAAATTTTAACAACCATTTAAATGGGTTATCCGAACTCGAACCAAATCCGAACCAAAATTTAGAAATACCTGAATGGAGCTGAAATTTTTGACCCTCGAAATTCGAATAGACCCGAACCTAACCCGAATGCCTACCCATAATAAATTCTTTGAAAATCTTATGGATTATTTTAGGAATATCTTGTTTGTAAAGTAAAAAAATATCTCGTGAATGGATTGCACCCGAATTTTGGTTAAAACATTTCATTATAAATATTTAAATATTAAATGCATTAAATTAGAAGAAGAGATATATCGGTAGCTGATTGGAACAATTTTTTGATTGACATGTTCCACTACATATATTCAAATATAAAATATATATATAAGACAAAAAAATCCAGAGAACTATAATTTTAATATAATAAATTATTTGAATATTAAATATTGATAATAAAAATAGATACTCATGATTTGATTGACATATCTTAATATAAATATTTAAATACTAAATGATAAATAATAAATAGTTATATTGGTATTTTTCAGTTTTGGTGGATATTAAAATAAATATTAAAATCTAATTTTTTAAATTATGCAACCATATTTGGTTAGCCAGTTTGTGTAGATTCGTCAAAATAGATAAATCATATTAATTGTTTTGATATTCTGCATTTGCTTAAGAATTTTGAATTACAATTAATATTAACTATTCATTTTAATCGATTTAATATTTATTAAATACGCGTACATTCTGTTGGACTATTTTATAAATTAATTGTTTGGTAGAAATTATTATTTTTTTTTTTTTGTCATCGTTTGGTAGAAATTAATTATAATGAAAAGCTACAATTAAGGAATAATATAACAATGTCTAAATTATCCTTAATGGAAGATACAATTTAGACTGAAATGGAGAAGTAATTATAAGTGAAAAAAAAAACTGAAGTGTATTATGTTTTAATAGTATAGATTCACTATTCGTTATATTTTGTAATCACTATCAAAATTTAAAAACTTGGTATACTAATTAAGATTTTACAAAAAAACCCTTACTGGATTAATATAAAAATCATTGGATTTTATTAGATTACTTGTTTTAAGAGTAGCAAGTAAAACAACTTGTAATTTCATGGATTGATTCATCAAGTGGTTTAATGAACCTTAATAAATATACAGATACTTAAAAGTTGGTATATACAACTATAGATAAACCAAATAGTATACTACCTTTACAATTAAGGTACACCAGTTTCAACCAAAATAGAATAGTTAATTATCATATAGGAAAATAACGTAACAAATAATTCATTTGCGGTGGTAATTGTACTTTATTTGTTGGCATCAAGTCAATCGGTATAACACATAATTCCAAAGTCAAATAGCTAAAAAAAAACTATAAAGAAATTGGAAATTAGATAAATACATATGTGACAAATTTTGTGTCTATCAATAAATGCATCGTACTATTGATTTAATCAGGGAGAAAGTTGTATATATAGAATGAAAATACACTAATTCCAATACTCCAGGTAGCGTTTATACATTTTGTTATAAGTCCAGAGAGGGTTTATTTCAATACACGTGGTGATTACCAACCGTGCCAAAGACGTAACATCTAAAAACCAAGAGATAAGTATCACACAGTCTTATACTCTTGCAATATTTGTATATTTTCAGATTCATAATTTTGACTAAACATATTTGTTACTAGTTTAAATATAATAATGTATACTAAATTTTGATTTTCAAAACGCGTAATATCTTATGTTGTAAAAATCGTATAAAATGTATCAATTTTTTTTGTTAAAAATAGGAAAGTGGATAAATCTACCTCATTTAAACTCATCTCAATTAAAATACATTTCATGCAAATTTCAAATCTCACTCTAATCCATTTAATTTTATTAATTTTAAAATTTAATATATACTATTAAGTTTGTATGAACTCATAATTATTATTGACATAAGAACTCTGTTTATATACAGAAGAAAGAGGAGTGATGAACAAAACAAGCATATAAGACAATGAATGAGAATATACAGAAGTAAATGTAAACTGTGATTTAGGGATTTAGTCAATCCACTGAATTTTCATTTCATATTCTATCACACCTCCTCAAGATGGACGGTCTGCAAAAAGTCCAATCTTGACTGAGAGTGTCTGAAAGCGAGCACGCGGTAGGGGTTTCGTGAGAGCATCGGCGAGCTGATCTGCTGATGTGACATGAGTAACTCTGAACTGTCTACTCTGCACAAATTGACGAACAAAGTGGTAGTCTAGTGCAATGTGTTTCATGCGGGAGTGGAAAACAGGATTTGCGGCCAAATAGGTGGCGCCAATGTTGTCACAGTAGATCACCGGTTTGGCGGAGACATTGATACCCAGTTCCTGAAATAATGAAGATATCCAACAGATCTCTGGAGTAGTAGATGCAATGGCTCGGTATTCAGCCTCCGTAGAAGACCGAGAAACACCAGTTTGTTTCTTGGAGGACCAAGCTATCGGATGACTGCCCAAGTAAACTACATATGCACCGGTTGATGTATAGTCATCCTTGTTGCCTGCCCAGTCAGCATCAGTGAAAGCATGGAGGTTTGGGTGTTGTTTGCGCGAAGATAGAGACCCAGTTGCCGTGTACCAGAGAGGTATCGCAATATTCGCTTGACAGCAGCCCAATGTTCTGTTGTTGGACGATGCATAAACTGTGATAACTTGTTGACGTCTGGTCTTGTGAGAGACAGATATTGTAGACTCCCAACTAGTGTGCGATATTCAGTAGGGTCCGCCAAAGGTGTTCCAGAGAGCAAAGTGAGAGCCGAATTGGACTCCATAGGCGTGGAAACTGGTTTCGCAGTGCTCATGTTTGCCTTGTGCAATATATCTGAAACATAACGAGATTGAGTTAGATGAAGACCAGTTTGTGTTTGCTGAACTTCTATACCTAAGAAAAAGGAAAGATCACCCAAATCTTTAAGTGAAAAACAAAGAGAAAGGGAAGTTATAAACCGGGATATTGCTGCAGGATTATTGCCAATGATGATTATGTCATCGACGTATACAAGCATGTACAGCAGAGACTTGTCGCGATTGTAGATGAAGAGTGATGCATCTGCAACAGAGTTTTGGAAACCGGACTGAAGAAGGAAGGTTCGCAACTCATTGTACCATGCCCTCGGTGCTTGTTTGAAGCCATAAATTGCTTTGCGAAGCCTACAAACCGCCTGTGGATTATCTTTGTCTTGGAAGCCTTGTGGTTGCATCATGTAAACTTCTTCTTTGAGTGTCACTTGTAAGAAGGCGTTGTTGACGTCAAGCTGTCTCAACAGCCAGTTCTTTGTAACTGCAGTGCTGAGTATGATTCTTATAGTTGCAGGTTTAACAACTGGACTGAATGTGTCTTGATAATCCACTCCCTGTTGTTGCGTGTAGCTATTGGCGACTAGACGAGCTTTATATCTCTCGATCGTGCCATCTGCCTGTCGTTTAATTGTGAACACCCAACGACAACCTACAACATTAAAATTAGGAGGAGCATTAGATAAATCCCAAGTATGATTCTTGATATGTGAGTTTATTTCATCAAGCATGGCCTTTCGCCAATAAGGGCTCTTAAGAGCCTCTGCAACTTTTCTCGGAATGGTGTCTGGTGGCGGTGGTAGCTGTTTGTTCAAGTTGAGCTTTTGAACTGGCTTTCTCGTGCGATTGCTTGTACGGAGTGGTTGAGCAGGCGCTGCAGGTGCAGAAGGTAGAACTGTAGGTGAAGAAGGTTGCACTTGATGTTGTGTGGAAGATGCTTGTCAAGAGTTGTTTGACAGTCCAGGAGACGTCACAGTCGGAGGAACCGCATCATTCGATAGAGGCATTTCATGCGAATTTTCTGGTGTTGTCTGAACCTGTTGCTGAGTAGTGGGAGCACACGGTGGTGCAATGGGTGCAGGTTGTGGGATCTGTGTTGATGGGATGAGTGTGACTGATGGCGTGGATGAAGATGATGCTTCAGCTGCTCTAGACTCGTCCTGCACATGAAGCGAAGAAGAGATAGCAAATGCAAAAACTGTTTCATGAAACACAACGTGACGAGAAGTATATAATCGGTTAGTAGTTCTATCTAAGCAGAAATAAGCACTTTGGAAATGAGAATATCCTAGAAAAACACATGGTGTTGATCGAGAATCTAACTTATGAGATGCATATGGACGTAACCACGGAAAACATAAGCAACCAAACACCCTTAACTTTTCATTATTTGGAGCTTCATTATAAAGACATTGAAAAGGGTTTTTCTAATCAAGAATAGGAGTTGGCATCCTGTTTATAAGATAGACAGCCGCACTAAATGCATAAGTCCAATATGACTTTGGCATTGAAGCATGCGCCATAAGAGCTAAACCAGTCTCGACTATATGTCGATGATGTCTTTCAGCTATGCCATTGTGCTCAGGGGTGTGTGGTGGACTTGTCATGTGTGAAATACCATGACTAAAAAGAAAACTCCTAAGACCAACAAATTCACCCCCATTGTCCGTATAAAGCGTCTTGATTTTTGGTTTGAAAACGATTTTGAACCAAGGTTGTAAACTTTGTGAAAACATCAAAAACGTGAGATTTTTGTTTTAAAGGATAAAGTCAAATATACCTAGTAAAATGATCTACAAAAATGACTTAATATTTAAAACCATCGATTGAAAGAAGCGAAGATGTCCAAACATCTGAAAATACATAGTCTAAAGGAGCAGTAGATTTTAAAGAAGACAGACTGAAAGGCAACTTATGCATTTTATTTGTAGAACAAGCATTGCAAGGATTAACTAACACATAATTTGAAGAAATAAGTAACTGAAATTGAGAGACTATCTTATTAAGAATGGATAAAGCTGGGTGCCCTAAACGAGAGTGCCAGTCTGTTAAGGATGCCCGCACAACTGAAGCAAAAGCAAGAGAAGGAGGAGAAGAAGACGGCAATTTATGCCATTCATAAGTGCCATTGCTAGGTTTGCCCTCCAAACGAAGAGTTCCCGTTTGTAAATCCCTGACCTGAAAGTATGTTGGTGTAAATATAACCGCAGCATCATTAGTTTTACAAAGTTGAAACACTGAAATCAAATTCTTATCAAGAGAAGGAACACACAAAACATTATTGAAGAAGAAAGGTTTAGTAAAAGAGTTTGTAGAAAAAGAACCAGAGTGTGTGATTGGCAATGTTGAGCCATCACCAAGAAGCACATCGTCACCTCCAGCATACGGAGGATGAGTGGAGATATTATTGATGTCAGACGTCATGTGGTGTGAAGCACCGGAGTCAAGCAGCCATGTCAAGGAGTCATAAAGCATTGCTGCATTGGCTCGTGGTCTCCATGACTGAAAGGGATTTGGTTGTTGCCAAGGCTGAATGAGTTGAAGTTGTTGTTGATTTGGCCACAGTTGGTTTGTTGTGGAGCCTGGAACTAAGCGAAAATGGGGGCAGTATTTGGCACTATGTCCATGAACTCCACACGCCTGACACCGACCCTGGTATGGTTTGGAAAAGCGATTTGAGTTGTAGTTGTTGGCTTGACCAGAATGACGATTCTGAGAAGATGAGTTGTGGTTATGAGAGTAATTGTAGTTGTTGTGGTTGGTGTTGGTGTGGTTGGGTCGGTTTTGATTCCGAGGTCTCGCATCAACGGCATTTGCGACCACCGGTGTTACAGCAGGCGTTTTAGTAGTGAGAATCATAGCTTCTCTGTTCACCAAGCTCGTACAGCTCTGTAAAGGAGATCGACGTATCGCGTCCATGAATCGCATCAACTTCTGGCTTGTAATCTTCAAGAAGTCCCGCTAAAATCCTTTCTGTAAGATCTTCCTCATCCATCGGTTTACCCAGAAGAGCAAGGTCATCAGCTGTGTCTTTGATCTGCCGGAGATACTCACTGATTGCCTTGGTGCCTTTAGCACATCGTTCAATCTGAAGCTTGAGCTGGCGAACATGGCCACGAGATGCTTTACCAAACGTAGCTGCAAGAGTACTCCACACCTCCTTTGTTGTATTGGCTATCGAGACAATCGACTGAACCGACAATGATATAGCTCCTATCATCGAGCTGTAGAGAAGACGATCTTGGCGGCGCCATGGGGCATACACCGGATTTGGAATGATAATTCCATCGCGGGTGATTGTCGACGGTGGTGTCGTTTGTGTCTCATCGATAAAGTGATGAAGTTCATAACCTTCTAGCAACGCTCGGACCTGTCTACTCCACATCAAATAATTGAGATTTGTGAGTTTTGTCACACTGGACATATTGACAGAGAGTAAAGTACTTTGGGGATCTTGAGCATTGAACACAATAGTACGCTCAGCTGTAGATTCAGACATAATCGGGAACTATGAAGAAAAAGGGTTTGTTTGAGATTGAGAAATCGACAAGGAACCAGAAAGGAGAAGACTTGGGAGAAAAAGAGAAGAAATCGGGGAAAAAAAAAGGATAGATCTACAGCTTTGATACCATATTAAGTTTGTATGAACTGATAATTATTATTGACATAGAAACTCTGTTTATATACAAAGGAAAGGAGAGTGATGAACAAGACAAGCATATAAGAAAATGAATGAGAATATACAGAAGTAAATGTAGACTGTGATTTAGGGATTTAGTCAATCCACCGAATTTTCATTTCATATTCTATCATATACATGATTGTCCATTTGGATCCAGGAACCAATTTAGATATGCTTAAACTTTTAAAACAGAAATGACTAAATTTAAGTTAAAAAGTCACTGAATGGGATAGTCTCTCCGTTAAGATGTCAGTGGAAAAAAGTCTCTCCTCGCATTTCATTGTCCAAATTCTTCTTTTTTTTTTTTTTTTTTTGTAACACTTCCAAATTCTTTTCTTACCACCAAATTATCACTGCTAGTCATAACATACATCAATATTAAAAACATTCACTACAAGAAAACACGGACAATACCGACGGAAAAACCGACCGAAAAAAATCTGTCAGGATTTTCCAACGGAATTCCGACGAAAAATTGTCGGAAATATATTTCGGTAAATTCGTCGGAACTGCGTCAGAAAATCCTGACAGAACACAGTCGTCGGTATTTGGTCATACGATCCCGACAGAAAACCGACAAAAACTAACAAATATATGACCGTTGCAAAAAATTGACACATACCGACAAAATACCGACGCAATACCGACCATTTAGGTATTCGGTCAGAATTCCATCGGTATTTTCCGACGGAATACCGACGGATTGAACAGCCCTTTCACTTCCCGACGGAATACCGACGAATTTGCAGCCGTTGCACTTCCCGACGAAATACCGACGAATTATATTCGTTATCCGCGGATTAGGCAAAGGAACGATCCTTGGATCGTTGTCATGTCAATAAATCCCAGAAGCCGAGTACAAGGAGTATTTGATCCACTACAACAACAATTAACCGAAGAGGACGGCGAGATTGAAGAGTTTGACGAAGACGATTCAGATTCATCATGTTCATCATCAGATAATTCCTCAGATGGAGAGTAGATACTCTTTTATGAATGTATATGCAAATTACTTTTAAACATTGTAGATTTCTTCTAAAAACAAATTATGGGTTTGAAGCGTTGTATACTTTTAAATTAAAAAAATAAATTAGATT